>NC_088232.1:295000-477500 GCF_036934945.1 Oncorhynchus masou masou | reverse complement strand
GACAGTCTTGTTTGTACATGGAACATTTCTCTCTGAAGGCTGCTGCAGTAAGATGGATGGTCGGGGAGATTGTTCCATCTGTTGACCTTAGAAGTCATGAAGAATTATGAGGCTTTGCTTCGTATGTGTGTGTGTGTGTGTGTGTGTGTGTGTGTGTGTGTGTGTGTGTGTGTGTGTGTGTGTGTGTGTGTGTGTGTGTGTGTGTGTGTGTGTGTATGTGTGTGTGTGTGTGTTTAAACCTCTCTCCCTGGCAGATAAGTCTGTTGTTCTTTCTTCTTTGTCAGTAGTTCAACATGCATGTAGTAAAATACACACACACACGTGGTATACGCAGCACACACACTTTGAATCCACACACACAACTACTACACTTTGTAATTGTAAACTCATGAGTACACACATATATACATGCTGTACACTATATAGTGCATTCGGAAAGTATTCAGACCCCTTGACCTTCTCCACATTTGGTTACACTACAGCCTTTTTCCCCTAATCAATCTAAAGTTTTAGAAATGTTTGCAAATGTATTAACAGTAAAAAATGGAAATATCACATTTGCATAAGTAGTTTGTTGACGCTTTGGCAGCAATTACAGCCACAAGTCTATTTGAGTATGATGCTACAAGCTTGGTGGTGCTTCGGAGATGGTTGTTCTTCTGGAAGGTTCTCCCATCTGTGGAACCTCCCTGACCAAGGCCCTTCTCCCCCGATTGCTCAGTTTGGCTGGGCGGCAAGCTCTAGGAAGAGTCTTGGTGGTTCCAAACTTCTTCCATTTAAGAATGATGTAGGCCACTTTGTTCTTGGGGACCTTCAATGCTGCAGAAAGTTTTTGAACCCTTCCCCAGATCTACGTTGGTGTTCTACGGACAATTCCTTTGACCTCAAGGCTTTGTTTTGTCAACTGTGGGACCTTATATAGACAGGTGTGTGATTTTTCCAAATCATGGCCAATCAATTGAATTTACCACGTGGTTGTAGAAACATCTTGAGGAGCTCAATTTTGTTTCATAGCAAAGGGTCTGAATACTTATGTAAATTATGTATTTCAGTTTTAGATGATTCATAAATATGCACAAAAAAAATTGACCCCGTTTTCGCTTTTGTCATTATGGGGTATTGTGTGTAGATTGATGAGGAAAATAGATAACTTGAATACATTTTTGAACAATTTTTTGGGGGGAAAAAGTGAAGGGGTGTGAATACTTTACGAATGCACTGTACACACAAGTATGTGGACACCCCTTCAAATTAGCGGATTTGGCTATTTCAGCCAAGCCCATTGCTGACAGGTGTATAAACTCTCCATAGACAAACATTGGCAGTAGAATGGCTTTCCTGAAGAGCTCAGTGATAGGATGACACCTTCATAGGATCTCACCTTTCCAACAAGTAATTTCGTCAAATTTCTGCCCTGCTAGAGCTGCCCCGGTCAACTGTAAGTGCTGTTATTTTGAAGTTGTAACATTTAGGAAAAACAATTGCTCATCTGCGAAGTGGTAGGCCACACAAGCTCACAGAATGGGACCACCGAGTGCTGAAGCGCGTAGCGCGTAAAAATAGTCTGTCCTCGGTTGCAATACTCATTGCCGAGTTCCAAACTACCTCTGGAAGCAGCATCAGCACAAGAACTGTTCGTCGGGAGCTTCATGAAATGGCTTCCATGGCCAAGCAGCTGAACACAAGTCTAAAATCACCATGCATAATGCCAAGCGTCAGCTGGAGTGGTGTAAAGCTTGCCGCCATTGGACTCTGGAGCAGTGGAAACGCGTTCTCTGGAGTGATGAATCACGCTTCACCATCTGGCAGTCTGACGGACAAATCTGTATTTGGAGGATACCAGGAGAACGCTACCTGCCCCAATGCATAGTGCCAACTGTAAAGTTTGGTGGACGAGGAATAATGGTCTGGGGCTGTTTTACATGGTTTGGGCTAGGCCCCTTAGTTCCAGTGAAGGGAAATCTTAACGCTACAGCATACAATGACATTTTAGACCAAGGGTGGGAAACTCCAGATCTCAGGGGTCTGATTGGTGTCACACTTCTTCTCCATCCCTTGCAAACACAGCTGATTAATCAAACTCCATTCTAAACTGAAGATCATGATTAGGTGATTTTTGGAGTCAGGTGTGTTAGCTGTGGCAAAACTGTGACACCGTCAGGCCCTCAAGGACTGGAGTTGTCCACCTCAGTTCTAGACGATTCTGTGCTTCCAATTTTGTGGCAACAGTTTGTGGAAGGCCCTTTGCTGTTTCAGCATGACAATTCCCCTGTGCACAAAGCGAGGCCCTTACAGAAATGGTTTGTTGAGATTGATGTGGAAGAACTTGACTGGCCTGTACAGGGCCCTGACCTAAACCCCATCAAACACCTTTGGGATGAATTGGAATGCCGACTGCAAGCCAGGCCTAATCGCCCAACATCGGTGCCCGACCTCACTAAGGTTCTTGTGGCTGAGTGGAAGCAAGTCCTGACAGCAATGTTCTAAGATCTAGTGGAAAGCCTTCCCAGAAGAGTGGAGGCTGTTATAGCAGGAAAGGGGGGACCAACTCCATATTAATGCCCATGATTTTGAGATATTCGACGAGTAGGTGTCCACATACTTCTGGTCATGTAGCGTAGTTTGGCAGGTTTTCAAGCAAGTGTGTGTGTGTGTGTGTGTGTGTGTGTGTGTGTGTGTGTGTGTGTGTGTGTGTGTGTGTGTGTTTGACCCAGCAATATAGGCAAAAATGCTTAACCTCCATCGCTATTAGCTTTTTACTGTTTCCCAATTAGTGTCTTGAAAAACAGAACACTCGTCTTCGTGTGTGTGTGTGCGCGTGTGTGTGCGCGTGTGTGTGCGCGTGTGTGTGCGCGTGTGTGTGTGCGCGTGTGTGTGCGCGTGTGTGTGTGTGCGCGCGTGTGTGTGTGTGTGTGTGTGTGTGTGTGCGTGCGTGCGTGTGCGTGTGTAGCCTGTAGTAATGACACGTCTGGGATCAGAGAAACAATGGGGACTCACTTCGTCTGGTTTGCAGCCATGAGATAAACTGGAAACAAGTGAAATGGCTATTGAATAACTGATCTTTTTTTGTCCACTGCAGTTGTAGGTGAAATACTCACTGGATGGATGGACGGAGTGTATGCAATGCCTTCACACCCCACAGCTCTTTGATCATTATTTCACCTCTTCTTTTTTCACCACTTAAACTGCGGTTTCATTCCCTGCATGTACAGTAGTACTTTACTCCTTCTTCCACACATTGATTCATAACTATTGATGTTTTGATATACTGACCAAACACAAACTCGTTCCTGAACGCACCTATTAGCCGTCACACCGCGCTACTGCATAACAATGTCTACTCCTCCCAACAATTCATCTCTCTTTTCTAAATGTCCCCGCTGTAATGGCATTAAACGGTGCCAATATTGTCTTCTGTGTGTGATCGATTTAAGTGTAATTTGCAATGGCAGGTATACCCCAGACATTTCGTTTGCAATATGCACCAATATTGTTATTCTACTTAGCATGCTACGCTAACACCCTGGATGCATCCCCAGTGGTACCCTACTCCCTTTATAGTGCACTACTTTAGACCCGAGCCCTATGGGTCCTGTAGGGAATAGGGTGCCATTTGGGATGTATACTCTGTTAATTTAAAGCGGCTATCCTGCAGACAGAATTAGAAGTCCAATTCCCGTCTCCTACCGCTATCTGTGTAATGATTCATTAGAGTGTATTTCCCAAGGGTGCAATAACTCACCCCCACAGTGTGTGACGTGAAAGCAGCCCCGTAATATTACACCATCTGATTGGGTCTATAAATGTCATGGAGCAGTCAGCGCAACGCAGGGCATGGCTCAGAGTAGAATGGCTCGTCTATGCAGTATTTCCTCAACAGACGTACGGCAATACACTGTGCGTATAGCCTTAAAACAAACACCCATGCTCGTAAACAAGACAAAACAGAGCCTCTCACTGTAAATGTGACACCTTGATTGCGCACGCACACACCAGAACGCGTCCTCTACGCGACAATGCAGCTCGCCATTGTGTGTGTGTGTGTTTGGTTAAAGTGGCTTAAGAATGCTAACTGAAGGTCAGTAGAGCTTTAAACTGAACAAAGCGCCTGCACAGTCAGACAGCAAAGGTTAATTACATGACATATGAGGACAACACACTACACTTTTCTCCCCTCAGTCCTCCATCACTTCTCCTCTTTTTTTTACATCCTTTCTACTCTTCCCTCCATCTTTTCTCCTCGTCTCCCCAGTCCTTTATCATCTTTTCTCGTGCTTTCTCAATCCCTCCTTTCTCCTCTTCCCAGACTGGAGAGCCCCATTTTAAAGATGCTGTGGGTTGACTCAGGGCCTCCATCTTAGTTTCAAAAGGCACCCAGGGGCCCCCTCTGCGGGCCAGAGTCATCACCTTTCACTGATGAAACGTTAGATACAATAGTGATGTTGTCTATCATGACATGTAGAAAAACAATGGCCGACAGTATCTTGGTACAGGAGGATGAAACATAATGGTATAAAAACCTAATTTGATGTCCACTGAGGCACTAGCTAATTGAGCTTTTTGCTAACAATTTTTCATGTTTAATCAAAAAATCTAATTTTATTTGTCACAATCACTGAATACAACAGGTGTAGACTTTACAGTGAAATGCTTGCTTACAAGCCTTTCCCAACAATGCAGTTAATAATAAAATATATTTTTTAAATGTATCACAAGGAATAAAACACACAATGATATGTACATGAACACAGGGTAAAGTGATTTGGCATCAAGATAGATAATAATAAGAGTAAAATAAAGAACAGAGTAGCAGCAGCAAAAGATGAGTGTAAAGGTTTGTGTATGTAGGTGTGCGTGTGTGTATGGTGGGTGGGTGAGTGTGCGTAGGGTCAGCGCAGATAGTCTGGGTAACCATTAATTAACTAAGAGTCTTTGGCCATTTTTGGGGTCTTCCACTGACACCGCCTGGTATAGAGGTCCTGGATGGCAGGGAGCTCGGACCCAGTGATGGACTGGGCTGTCCACACCACCCTCTGTAGAGCTTTGAAGTCGGGGGACGTGCATTTGCCATACCATGCGATGTTGCAGCCAGTCAAGATGCTCTCGATGGTGCAGCTGTAGAACGTTTTGAGGATCTGAGGGCCCCATGACAAATCTTTTCAGTCTCCTGAGGGGGAAGAGACGCTGCCGTGCCCCCTTCATGACTGTGAGGGTGTGTGTGGACCAAGTTCTTAGTGATGTGGACACCAAGGAACTTGAAGCTCTCAATCTGCTCCACTGCAGCCCTGTCGACGCGGAGTTGGGCGTGCTCTCCCCCCTTTCTCCTGTAGTCCACGATCAGCTCCTTGGTCTTGCTGATGTCGAGGGAGAGGTTGTTGTTCTGGCACCACACTGGCAGGTCTCTGACCTCCTCCCTGTATGCTGGACCCAGTTGCAAAGGAAGGGATTCAGACCCAGGATCCCTGGCTTGGTGATGAGCTTGGATAGGACTCTGGTGTAGTCTATGAACAGCATTCTCAAGCGTTTATTTCCCTTCTTGAGAGAGGGCAGTGTGAAACGCAATTGAGATTGCGTCATCTGTGGATCTGTTGGGAGCAGTATGTGAATTGGAGGGGGTCCAGGGTGTCTGGGTAGATGGTGTTGATGTGTGTCATGACCAGCCTCTCAAAGAGCTTCATAACTACAGATGTGAGCGCTACAGGGTGTTAGTCATTTAGGCAGGTCACCTTGGAGCTCTTGTGTACCACTACTACTAGTGTGTTTTTCTACGTCTTCTGTTCTGTCCTCATCTCCTCTGTCTCTCGTGTGTCCTAATCATTTAGCCACACGCCAGCAGGAGAAATTACTCTGCCGACTACCCCCCCAAAATGGAGGAGAAACTCTTCTTTGTGTAGTTTTCTTTCCTTCTCTTTGTGTCTTCATCCCTTGCTCCCAGTAATAGTGGATACGAGAATTCTCCATTTCCCTCTCATTTTCTTCTCCCCTGAACGAGGGAGGGAACCTCAATGGAGGGAAGGATGTTTAATCTTCGTCTGGGTCTGAATCAGGTAGAGATGTTAGAGGACTGCTGAGGATATTTTATATTTATGTTTCAGAATTGAAAGTATCCACAAAGCACCTCAAAGTGGGAGTGCTGATATAGCCTTTTATTTCATAATGAATACGATTGTATGGACAGATCCTAGATCAGCACTCCTACTATGAGAGGCTTTGTGGATACAGGCCTTTTAGGTCTCATTGCCTCGCTTAACTCCCAAGTCAAATCCCAATTCCTTCCTTTGCATTTTTCGGTATCTCTTGACTGTTGGAAATTGCTTTGGAAACAGAGAGGACTTGGATGAACCTTTACCTAAAAACCTCCTTTAACACCAAAGAAACACTAGAATAATACAGTACTAATGAATTGGAAGTGTAGTGCTTTTCCAAGTGAAATCAATCCCTCTATTGCCTTACCTTGTAAGGACACCAACTCCCCTGCACGTCATTCACAACCAATGGAAAATTGGTGTTAAATGATCTCTAGGTAGACTAAACAAAGAATATTACACTACCAAACAACCCTGTATGAAGTCACATCCCATGTTTTGAATGAGTACGGTGTCTCAGGAGGTCCATACAGCAGCAGAGATGTTTCAGTTTTGAAGGGGAGAAATGCAGGGGGTAATACTAGGGGTTCCGGTGGTGTCGTCTTGTGAACTCTCCGAACTAATGTTTACAATTACAGAGTTAGAGAATCGGAGATCCGCGGAGAGATTGCATATTAAACGATGCAGAGATGGGAAGACTCAGGCTTTTGTGTGGAGAATGTGTTTACTCAGCAAACGGATTTTAATTGGGAAAATACTTCTTCCAGCTGCTCTCGGTGTGTGTGTGTGTGTGTGTGTGTACACAACCTGCAATATCCACAACAGCTTCATTAATAAGTAAAGACCCTAGTTCGGCGAGAGAGCTAATTGGGTCTGCATGTCTTAGTGAACCATCTTGAACATCAACCATACACTCCTGCAAATGGACCTGCCAGCCTCTCTGGAAGTGGCAGTTACCATGTATGGGTCCCAAATGACCCCCTAATCCCTATAAAGTGCTCTTCTTTTGACCAGAGCCACATGGGCCCTATATACTGTCGTGCCATTTGGGACACAGGCCTTCTCTCTAATTTCTCTCCTAATTGATCCTGATGAAGCCAGCATGCAGAGATGAGCAGGATGGGCTTTTTATATCAGCTCTGGGGAAGTATAGACAAAGTGTTAGGAAACTCAGACTGAGGTACAAAGGTATTGATGTGGACAGACAGGCTTCTAATGAAGCCACATACAGCAGATCAATAGGACAGTTACAGTATTGGCCTAATGGATGGAAAGCTGCTCGTGTGTGTGTGTGTGTGTGTGTGTGTGTGTGTGTGTGTGTGTGTGTGTGTGTGTGTGTGTGTGTGTGTGTGTGTGTGTGTGTGTGGCCCTGTTGCAACTGTACAGCAGTTGATAAAACATGTAAGAGGACTAATGGAGAATGTTATTAAATTGGTATATTTAATTAATTAGGCTATGTCTACTCTTGCTTAATAGTCAATTAATAGCTGAAGGATATGTGCGTGGGTAGGTGAGGGCTGTGTGTGTGTGTGTATGCGCGCGCACACGTACGTATACAGTACTTTGCCCCCTGATGGCTGAACCACTCAAACTCTGTGGGATTCTGAGTGTGTGAAGCTTTTCAGGTTTTGATGATTTCTGGGATTATTCCCCTTTTTAAAGGACCACTGTCACTCTGTGTGGATGTCAGGTCTGAGAGGAATATAAGGCTAAGTGATGCTCCAATGCTCCACTCTTCATGCACCATGTCCCCCTCTCTCTCTCTCTCGCTCTCTTTCCCCATCTCTCTCAATCACTCCCTCTCTCCCTCTCCTCTCCTTCCTTTCTCTCCCTCCCCTCTGCCCCCCGTGATTGGGGAGTGATTACAGAACGGGGCAGCTGCACTTTGTCACCATGGCCACCAAGTCCCCGGCCTGTCAGGCAGAGCTCGTCTGGCCCGTATGGGGACACCCCACTGACAGGGTCCAGCATGGGGAAAGAGAAGGGGAGAGAATGGAATTGATTGAAGGGAAAGGCACCAGTATATGAGTCGAAGGAGGGAGAATGGAAAAGGAAGGAAGGAGGGAGATTGGGTATAGAAGAGGGTAAGTGTAGTGAGATAACAGGGTCTTTCTCAGTGTTTCTTCATTAGTCCTTCATGGAAGAGTATTTCAGTGTGTTCCACTTCTCCTCTCTTCAGTCAGTACAGGACAGCTTGAGGTGGTTAAGTTAGAGATAAACCCTTTCCTCAGTGTTTAATTCAAAAGTAATTATTCCACCGTAGTTATCTCTCTTATTGCTTTCTGTGTTGGACACAATTAATTAAGTACTTAACTGCCTTACCTAATAGTTAATGCCACAAGGAATGACAATAAGTAGAGTTTGTATCAAGCCCAGTTTGAATGGCCTTGTACTGTAATTACTTTACCGGCTTCTCCGATAATGTGACATCCTTTTGACTTTCGAATAACTTTGTGTCGCACCTAAAAACGTCCCCATACATTATTTGCCCTTCAATAACCTGGTGTCCCACCCAAGAAATTCCTGACACATTTTTCCATCCAATCTTTATTTATACAAGCTAGTCTTATTGAGATTTTTTTTTAAATCTATTTTGTAAGAGACACCTAGCTATTCATTTTTCCTTTGAATGACCCGGGGCTGTGCCCAAAAAAGTCCCCCGACACTCAAACTGCCCAGCAGAGTGACTCTATGGCTTCCTAGCTAGCTGTGCCAGTTGTCACAGCCAATCATTGGCTCCGGCCGGACTCTCATTTGCTGCCACTGAGGTGGTTTCAGAAGTATTAGGGTTCCCAGTAGAAGTAGACTCACTGCTCCTGTGTGTGTTTGACTGAGGAGAATAGAGAAGGGGGAGTGAGAGGCGAGTCTCTGACAGAATAGTGTTGCTTTTCTACTGACTGAAAACAGACTTTTCTCTCAAGGTGGAATGAATTGTTTAATTTCTCTCTCTCTTTCTAACTCTGTTATCGCTCTCTCTCTCTCTTTCTAACTCTGTTATCACTCTCTCACTCTCTTTCTCCTTCAACTGAATATTGTTTTTTTTCAGGTTTAGATCAGAGGTATCGAAACACTGACTGTACAAAACATTAGGAACACCATAATGTTCATGTTCATTTGCACCATCGCTTTCTCTATACAAGGCACTGAGAAAGCGGTCCACAGGAATGCTGGCCCATGTTGACTCCAACGCTTCCCACAGTCAAGCTGGCTGGATGTCTTTTGGGTTGTGAACCATTATTGATATACAAAGGAAACTGTTGAGCAGCGTCCCAGTTCTTGACACACAAACCGGTGCGCCTGGCACCTACTACCATACCACCCCGTTCAAAGGCACTTACATCTTTTGCCTTGGCCATTCACCCTCTGAACGGCACACACACACAATCCATGTCTCAAGGCTTAAAAATCCTTCTTTAACCGGTCTCCTCCCCTTCATCTACACTGATTTGAAGTGGATTTAACAAGTGACATCAACAAGGGATCATAGCTTTCACCTGGTCAGTCTGTGTCATGGAAAGAGCAGGTGTTCCTAATGTTTTGTACACTCACTGTATGTTTGATAATTAGGTTGTGTGGGCCTGACACTGGAGCTGGCAGGTTCCGTCATTGAAGGAGTCATCTCCATGACAACTGCTTCAGTAACTTCATTACTGTTTTTGTCTCTGAGCCAGATAAAGGTTGAGGTAATTGACCCATAATGGACTGACAGGCCAACAAAAGACGACTTCGACTTTGACTTTCCTCGTTCCCACTGTACACACACACCCATGGCCAAACACACACACACACACACACACACCTGGTCATGCTTCATCTCCATATGCTAATATAATGTCAACAGTTCCAAATTAGATTGTACAAATCAGACTGTCAACTACTATTGGAAAAATCTCAACTCAATACCAAGCAGCTTATTGCCACAAACCTACATTTATGTTCTAATTTAAGACATCAAGGATATAAGCGCGTCTTTATCAGCAGAATAAATAACAACAACAAAATAACACTGTAAAATGACTTACATGCCCAATAGCAGGTTAGCGTTTTTCGTCATGAATCTTGTTCTGGGAGTGGTCACTAGCTAATACAAAGTCGTACAATCTGATATGAAATCTAACCTTAACCATACTGCTAGCCATCATGCCTAACCCTAACCTTAAATCAAGACCAAAAAGGCTCATTTTAGTTTTCAGGAGTTTTTGACTTTGCAGCTGGCCTATCTAAGGGAATATCGCTCAGTGCTTCTTCCAGGACAAGACTCATGACAATAACAGGAAATCTGAGGTCCTCAGTATTCAGGTAATATAGAACAGAGAACATTACATATTTCAAAACGGCTTTTTACATTTTATTGCCTAGCACACATATCTTTTAAGCCATGAACTCCTATTAGCGGTCTTGTCAGTTCAGTGGAACCATCTTTGATGAAGTACCACGGTGCAATCTTTCATCTCCATGATGAAGAACCAAGTTGTGCTTGCTGGCTAATAACGTTAATTGATGTATAAAGCCACCGACTGCAAAGGTGATGGGATTACTGTATGATACCAAGCATCCGTAAACACATAGGCAATAAACACGACACAATCACTAATTGGGCTTTTAATCTCTTTGATGGATGATTATCATTGATAATTATACTGGGTTAGGTAGATGATGGCTGCTCTCATTGAGATGCAGTACTAGAGGCACTAGATGCCCCGTGTGTATTTCAGTAACGCAGCCCAGTTGCCTTATAGCTGGTGTGTTAGTGGGAAACTGGAGGGCTGTTGAGCCACTATGGGGTCCCATTCAAATGTGTAGTTATCTCTTGTTACGAATGGTAATGAATTGGTTTGACGGGTAGCCGGCCCAGCTGAGAAACATCCAAAGCTAATTCCAGGCACTCCCTCCACAGTCCCCACTGCAGCTTGACAGCCCTGACCCATTCACTCTCTCTGGGGTACTGTTCTCCATTTCCTGGTTTGATGCAGTGCAGGTGTGACTGATAGAGATAGTTAGAGAGAGGCAGGGAGAGAAACCAGTTGCACCCATCTCCTCCTCTATCCACACCTTTTGATTCCCCAGGGGAAGATAGAGGTGGGAGTGACATTAGGATTACCTGTCAGTGCTCCCTTATCAAAGGTGTGTCACCAACCAGGGTACAACCGCTTAAATGTGAATATGCTCCACTCCAACAGCACTGCGACTGTGTTCTACCATGTCATAGCCCTCCCCACCGTGTCGTGGCTGGGTGCCTTCTATTTTTTAATTTATCCAAGCAGTCAGTTAAGAACAAATTCTTATTTACAATGACAGCCTAGGAACAGTGGGTTAACTGCTTCGTTCAGGGGCAGAACGAAAGATTTTTACCTTGTCGGCTCGGCGATTCGATCTAGCAACCTTTCGGTGACTGGCCCAACGCTCTAACCACTAGGCTACCTGCCACCCCTTCTCACAGCCTCCATATCTCTCCTCACAGATGAGCAGATCTCTGGTCACCACTCTCTGAGGCAAAACTCAGTGGACACACAAGCAGCCAAATGCCACTTTCCCGAGAAGCCAATTTTTCATCGTCCGTTATCTTTAGAAAATCTACCATTTAAGATTTGAATTGGGATCAACAACTGGTTAGGCATGACAGAATAGTGTCAGTTCAGCTGAAACCTTTTTCTGGCAACCATATCACCTTGAATTCTATTAAAACTTGAATGTCCTTTTTTGTCTCATTGATAATTTAGAGGTAGCTGAGGAGAGTGGCAACCTTGTCACACAGCATAGTTAGAATTTGACACTTGAAAATAAGCTATTGGTGATGTTGTATTCATATTATCGTGGCTAATTCTTGCCAAAGCTCCATTTCATTGCACCTGTCTTAAAGGATCAACTCCTGTGGAGGCACCATCTGCATACGGGCATCAGCTTTTATTTGGACAATTCTTGTCTGGATGCTTCCCTTATTTACTTCCACAATGTGCAGTTTTTTAATATATTTTTTTTTATCATATTCTGTCTTCCTTGGATTTGTGTACAGGGTAAAACTATGCATGTACAGTGCCTTGCGAAAGTATTCGGCCCCCTTGAACTTTGAACTTTTGCCACATTTCAGGCTTCAAACATAAAGATATAAAACTGTATTTTTTTTGTGAAGAATAAACAACAAGTGGGACACAATCATGAAGTGGAACGACATTTATTGTATATTTCAAACTTTTTTAACAAATCAAAAACTGAAAAATTGGGCGTGTAAAATTATTCAGCCCCCTTAAGTTAATACTTTGTAGCGTCACCTTTCGCTGCGATTACAGCTGTAAGTTGCTTGGGGTATGTCTCTATCAGTTTTGCACATCGAGAGACTGACATTTTTTCCCATTCCTCCTTGCAAAACAGCTCGAGCTCAGTGAGGTTGGATGGAGAGCATTTGTGAACAGCAGTTTTCAGTTCTTTCCACAGATTCTCGATTGGATTCAGGTCTGGACTTTGACTTGGCCATTCTAACACCGGGATATGTTTATTTTTGAACCATTCCATTGTAGATTTTGCTTTATGTTTTGGATCATTGTCTTGTTGGAAGACAAATCTCCGTCCCAGTCTCAGGTCTTTTGCAGACTCCATCAGGTTTTCTTCCAGAATGGTCCTGTATTTGGCTCCATCCATCTTCCCATCAATTTTAACCATCTTCCGTGTCCCTGCTGATGAAAAGAAGGCCCAAACCATGATGCTGCCACCACCATGTTTGACAGTGGGGATGGTGTGTTCAGGGTTATGGGCTGTGTTGCTTTTACGCCAAACATAACGTTTTGCATTGTTGCCAAAAAGTTCAATTTTGGTTTCATCTGACCAGAGCACCTTCTTCCACATGTTTGGTGTGTCTCCCAGGTGGCTTGTGGCAAACTTTAAACAACACTTTTTATGGATATCTTTAAGAAATGGCTTTCTTCTTGCCACTCTTCCATAAAGGCCAGATTTGTGCAATATACGACTGATTGTTGTCCTATGGACAGAGTCTCCCACCTCAGCTGTAGATCTCTGCAGTTCATCCAGAGTGATCATGGGCCTCTTGGCTGCATCTCTGATCAGTCTTCTCCTTGTATGAGCTGAAAGTTTAGAGGGACGGCCAGGTCTTGGTAGATTTGCAGTGGTCTGATACTCCTTCCATTTCAATATTATCACTTGCACAGTGCTCCTTGGGATGTCTAAAGCTTGGGAAATCTTTTTGTATCCAAATCCGGCTTTAAACTTCTTCACACCAGTATCTTGGACCTGCCTGGTGTGTTCCTTGTTCTTCATGATGCTCTCTGCGCTTTTAACGGACCTCTGAGACTATCACAGTACAGGTGTATTTATACGGAGACTTGATTACACACAGGTGGATTGCATTTATCATCATTAGTCATTTAGGTCAACATTGGATCATTCAGAGATCCTCACTGAACTTCTGGAGAGAGTTTGCTGCACTGAAAGTAAAGGGGCTGAATAATTTTGCACGCCCAATTTTTCAGTTTTTGATTTGTTAAAAAAGTTTGAAATATCCAATAAATGTCGTTCCACTTCATGATTGTGTCCCACTTGTTGTTGATTTTTCACAAAAAAATACAGTTTTATATCTTTATGTTTGAAGCCTAAAATGTGGCAAAAGTTTGCAAAGTTCAAGGGGGCCGAATACTTTCGCAAGGCACTGCATGTCCCCTTATTCATAAACATGTCTTCAGAAGCCCTCTGATCAAAGGCTTGTTTGTTTTTATTGATACAAAAAAAGAAGATGTCCATAAAAAAAACAATTATATTGTCATATTATTATGTAGTTTTTCTTCTGAGAAAAAGGCACCACTTCGGGGACACACAAAGCACTTGTGTGGCGCCCTCAACCGTGAAACACATTGTCTGTTTGTTTTCCAGTTACCTGAGCGTGTTTACATCGTCCGGATCACGCAAAGAGACGGTTCTAGGTCTGGATTCCTCCGTCTTTTTTTATTTTATCAAAGCACATCAAAAATTTAAGTCAAGGACCTTCAGGCTCTGGGCTTTTGAGACCCTAAATATGAAACAACGTACAAGTAATATCTTGGTTATGTTGCAGAAAATCTTCAACAGTACTATCCAGGCAAAGAAAGACAGGGTTTGGGCCAATTCCATTTCAATACAGTCAATGTGGGATGTATATTGGCATTGCAGCACACCTTCCTGAAATGACTGAATTGAAATGGAATTGAACACAGTCCAGATACTGTATCATATTAAGTCTTAGATATACAAATAGGTAACATGGTAAGGACTTGCACTTTTCAAAATACAAAACAATGAGAGATCACCTCCTACCCCCGATGTGGGGAATAGGTTGCCATTTGGGACTTAACCAATTTGGGACGTAAACGACTGTCTCAGCGTGATGTTGCCACAGCGAGGCATCTGTGCTGCAATCAAGCTGCCTAATCAAGAGCTTATAACGTGGTCGCTATCTCTCGCTCTCTCGTCCTCTCTCGTCCTCTCTCGCCCTCGCTATCTCTCTCGCACGCTCTCTCTCGTTCTCTCTCTCGCTCTCTCTCTTGCCCTCTCTCCCTCTCTCACTCTCGTTCTACCTCTCTCACTCTCCCTCGATCTCCCTCTCTCTCTCCACACTCTGACTCAATCCCCACAGCTCACCGGAGAGTTAAAAAAAAATCCTCCATCCCTCTGTTATGTTTTCTATTAATCTCCTCCTTTTCTCCTCCACTTTGTTAAAACTAAAACAGAGGCTGTCTATGGTTGCTATAGGGTTGGATCCTAAATGGCACCCTATTCCCTACATGTAGTGCACTTCTGTTGACCAGAGCTGGTAGTGCACCATGTAGGGAATTTAGGATGCCATTTGGGACTCATTCTGAATGTAGAGCTCACAGGGGGCTTTGTAGACGGCCAACCACCGTTTCCTTCCACTAATTATCCACACCTCTCTTGTAGCTTCTCTACAAGCTCTGTAAAAAGACTCTCGCTTTTTCAAATGCAGTAAATGGTAATGACTTTCTTTAAAACATATATTTTCTTCTTCTTTAATGATAGTGGATTTATTTATTTTTTACTTGACTTTAATGATAGTGGATTCCGTTAACCCTTTACTCTCGTGGGAATTGGCCAATATGGATAGGGCTACATTTAAATGTTTCTTATAGAAGGAATATGAAATGCATAAGCATGGTAGCAATCAAAAGGGACAGTTTGAAGATCATGGGAAAATTATTAGACCAAAGTTGAGGACACAACAATTCTTCCCGACACAAGACTGAATCCAAACATTACAGTGTTGATTTGATGTGCATTTTACATTTACTGGACATTTACTGGACATTTACTGGACATTTACTGTACATTTACTGTACATTTACTGTACATTTCGTCACATGTGTTGATAACGAAATAGAAACATACTCTGGATACATTCAGTAACATGATAAGAATATTCCTGGACAATGTGGGGTCGGTGCAACATAAGACAAAAAATGACAAGGCTTTGAGAGAAAGGACTAACTGGTGTCTCCAAGCACCCACACCCCTCTCCAAAGTGTACACACTTCCTAAATCATTTCAATGCACTTTTATGACTCAAAGAAGAGTCTTCACCTATAAGGTGGTTTTTTTCTTCAGCTCTCCTAGCGGCTGTTGAGGAACTAGAGCAAGCAGACTTGTAGTTGTGTTGAACACAGCCCTGTATCCTCGGCATCACACAATTAATGTTGTTTACACATTCCAAAAATGGAACCTCAATCTGGGTGAAGTGGGCATCATTTGAAAGTGTGTTCTATTGCCAACATATAAAATACGATCCTACAGTGTTAGGCCTTCACAGGGCAATTCAGAGAAACAGATTGCAATTTTGCTGCTCAGAGAAAGAAGTCATGTGTGTTGCAAATTCTCTTCACACCAGACAAAGGGGCTCATTCTGTTCAGAACAACCCAGGGTGTGACGCCATGTCATCTTGTCACTGTACATCAAGCTTAGTGATCATAAACGTTGACACTGTATGAGACATGACTTTTATGACATTGAAGTGTGAAGTACACATTTGGACTAACTGGTGTTTGGCTTGTATGACGTCAAGGCGGTATATTTATTATAATCCTAATCACCTCGTCTTTCAAAATACACAGAGTCCTCTTTATTTACAGCATTTCCCTCACTCAGACAACAAAAAGTTACCCAATCAGCGGGAGGGATGGAGGGCAACTTCTAGTTGCGCGCGGTGCTCCGGTCCAGAACGTCTGTCAGTCAAAACCCATCCAGCGCTGTGAAGCGCAGAGCCAGAGCTCTGACGTCATGTTTAGCATGCTGCTATACAGCCACCGTGTTCCAATTTAGGCGCTTATCCGTGTCCAAATCTGCCATTTTCAACTCGTATACAGGTAGGAGTGTAAAGGGTTATATGTAAAGCATCTGTTATTTCATCTAGTAGTGTGTTTTATTAAAACAATGTGACCTACAGCAGCAGTACTTGACCATTCCCAATGTCTCTGATGTATTTGATCAGGAATGTGAATGTACTGTATTTCTGCGTCAGGGGAGTATTACGTTGTACCCAGGGGCTGTGCTTCAGTGCTGTTTGAGTGTGATTCGTTTTTGTACGTACAGACATGCACACACGCACAGAGAAACCGTGATGTTGTTTTTCATTGTAATGCAAATGTGCCTAAGTGATGAGTGGGTCTCTCTGTCATAAACTGCAGGTAAACTTTCACCAGAGTAGGCAATGTTCTTGTTCACTTTGGTGTGAAGCTGGATTGTATTGCTTCAATTACTCCTTAAGCACCCTATTCCATATATAGTGCACTACTTTTTTACCAGAGCTCAATGATTGATTTATTTTGCCCCCCCCAAAGTTTTTCGTAAACAAATTTTAAAAAAGTTATTCAACAGGAATTCAACAAAAAATAATTTTAATTTACGAAATCTGTTCCCATGTCTTCCCAGGAATGGAACGAGACTTGAATAGTGTTTCAATGTAAAGCAGGTATGAAATTATTGTTATTTTCAAACAATCTCTTTTTGAGTTTAGTTGTGGTCAATTTGTAGTGTACAAATTATTATCATTATTTTTCATCCCATCTACCCCCTGCTGTATAGGGTATAGGGTTCCGTTTGGAACACACCCACTGTTACAATGACTACAAACTGCACGCATTGTTTTAAATTGTCCAAATGTCTTTTTCCTAGACATGCAACAACCGTACCCCACCGCGACTGTATGTTTTCAACCCAGCCGCCAGCGACAAGGTATGACTTGGTAAACAGTACGTGGTGCAACACCTATTCGATAGTCCATTTCTCCCTCAGCCCTCTGTGTGTGTGTGTGGGGGGGGCATAATGATGTAAGAGAGGTGCGGTTTATAGCTACACGGCTTTGTGTGCTCTAATAAAAGAAGAAGCAATTACCACATCCCAGAGATACATCTTTTTTTAATGGCTAATTCCCTGCTCCCCAAGTCGCCAAACAAGACCGACGACACAAAATCCAGTCACATGCAAAATGTCATCTGTAATCTAGGGTCTCCACGCGTTGGCGAGGCCGCGTCTCTAATTTGCTTTAATACGATTACATTGTTTCAAAAGCAATTCTCGGGCAAACTAATTGAGACCTTTTTAAGACGAAGGAAAAACAAGCTGTGGTGTTTTGGAACCTGGTTAGCTGCGAGACACACATACGCACAAATGCCAAAATGGCCCCTAGTGCTTTAGCTCCCGCTGCCGTTATTGTCCAGGAGAGAAAGAAAGAGGAGGATAATATCATCAGCTGGTTCAGAATGGATGCAGTTTGGCCCCTTCCTGCGCATGGGGGAAATGTCAGGCGAGATTGCTGCCAGCGTGCAGCCTGTCGTCGTGTGTGTGTGTGTGTGTGTGTGTGTATGAGGACGTTATTGACTCTAAGGAACAGCAGACAGACTATGCCGTGGTGGTGACTGACAACAGCCAATCAAAATGCATCTATATAGACTCCGCTGTTGGTGCATGATGGGTTATAATGCAAATGTGGTTTGCGGCTACCTGGTTGTTATTGGATGTCATGTTTAAATCAGCCCTGTGACCCTTCTCTATACCATCAGGAATATATAATGCACACTCATATGTGCAGTAGATATCACGCGTGCGTGCATGTGTGTGCATGCGTGCGTGTGCGCGTGTGTGTGTGTGTGTGTGTGTGTGTGTGTGTGTGTCAAGCGTATCTACAGGGAAGGGCATTATAGGAGCTTGGCTTTCATCCGCCAGTACTGTACCATTACCCGAGGGTGACTTCTCCCTCCTCCTCCCTCTCCTTGCCCCAAAAATCCCTCTAAGTAGCAGTAGTGTCGTTTGCGGTGGTGGTCGGGCAGTGAGCTAGCGAAGTGATTGATTGTCAGGTAGAAATCCCATTCTTTAAATAGCCACGGTTAGCCATCAATCATATGAGCTGTCTCCTGGGGAAGGCACCGCGCCACCAGCACTGGCTCTCTCTGGCACGCTTTTCTCTCTCTCTCTCTCTCAATCTCTCTCTCTCTCTCTCTCTCTCTCTCTCTCTCTCTCTCTCTCTCTCTCACGCTCTCTCTCGCGCTCTCTCTGTCTCTCTCTCAATCTCTGTCTCTCTCTCTCTCTCTCTCTCTCTCTCTCACGCTCTCTCTCTCGCGCTCTCTCTGTCTCTCTCTCAATCTCTGTCTCTCTCTCTCTCTCTCTCTCTGTCTCTCTCTCTCTCTCTCTCTCATATCTCTGTCTCTCTCTCTCTCTCATATCTCTGTCTGTCTTTCAGTCACTTTCTCTCTCTGGAGGTACAGGGTCCAAGGCTACCGCTCAATCCCTCACTGCCTTATCAGGCCACTCACACCCCACGTGTGTGTGCAGAGGCTCTGGGACACACAGCAACTGTGTGAAAGGTATGAGAGGCTTACACACATACACACTTACAGTATATGCAGACACACACTCCCTAAAGCTTGCACACACACACACACACACACACACACACACACACACACACACACACACACACACACACACACACACACACACACACACACACACACACACACACACACACACACACACACACACTTGATTCACATACTTGGGAAAGAGCAGTCTCCCTATCGGAAGAAAATATTGATGAACACAGCAAAGGGAACAATGATTTAGGGTAAAATTAATGTTAGGACGTTAAGATTTTCATGACCCACTATATTTCGCTATTGATTAAATAACATTTATTTGAGCTACAGCCTCACATGTAATAAATCGTGGAGTGAAATGATTCAGAGTAATGTGCCAGAGGCGATAGGGAATCAATAAGCCTACCTGCAGAATAAAACCTGAAGCATTGGATACGATGGCCACTTTTTTAATGTAAATGATAAATGGGCCAAACCATTGTCTTCATTAAATTCATTTCAGGTTATATTGCCCCCTTACAACATTTTCAGCTCAGTCTTTTTGAGTTATTGGATCATAGAATAGGATAGCTTGTTGAGGCCACAAAGGTGGCGTACATATTTCTATTCTAAATTCATTTGCACAGGGAGCAAAGCCCCGTCTGTGTAAGACGAATAAAAATGTCTGACTGGGAATCAATCCTCTTCAAAGGCAATAGAAGGAGCTTTGAGGAGCACCCTGCCTGTCTGTTATAGCCCATAAATAGGGCATGATCTGTGTGTGTGTGTGCGTGTGCCTTTGTCTATCAGTGTCTGTGTGAGC
Source organism: Oncorhynchus masou masou (assembly GCF_036934945.1). Lineage (NCBI taxonomy): Eukaryota > Metazoa > Chordata > Actinopteri > Salmoniformes > Salmonidae > Oncorhynchus > Oncorhynchus masou. Next base: position 457,748 of record NC_088232.1, on the reverse strand, counting down.
ATACATTTGCACAATGCGACAGTTAAATGCCCGGTTCATAACCCCGACCTCCACCATTGCGTCACCTTTACATCTGCCCATCCAGACCACTCTCCATCTCTACATTAGACCCTTATGGGTTGGCACATCACCACCTCTCATTGAGAGGGCTCAATCCCTGACATGCTGTTGTGATAACCCTTAATCCTGGTTACTATTCCCTTTGCCCTTGATCCACTGGTTCCTCTCCTCTCCCTACTCTCCTCTGTCCTCTTCCTGCAGCTACATCAGTCTCTCTTTTGACTGACAGATGGGTTAGCGAATCACCACCTGTCATTTATCTCTCGTCCCTGTTATGATGTTGTAATAACCCCTGGTCCCCTTTGCCCATGATCCACTGGTCCTTCCTCAACAAGCTCTCACAGTCTCACTGCAAAACTAGACGTTCATCTGGTTTTGAAGGCATTTCCTGACATCCCTAGGCCATGGATAGACATTCAATATCTAAGTCAATCTAGAACTCCCTGCCCTCCCCTCCATCCTCTCCCTCTGCCCCAGGCCTTGTGGTGGTAAAACGAAACGTGTGTGTGTGCGTGTGTGTGTGTGCGTGTGTGTGGGTGCAGCTAAACCAGTTTCTCTCCAGCCGGTCTCTTTCTGGCCCAATCAGCTTCACAGGCCTGCCTCCTGCCTCCTGCCTCCAGTCTCAGCATTGACTCAGTCTAAGCCCTGATAACATCTAATGAATCGAGCAGCGCTCAATCAGAGAGGGGCAGAGATGGGGAGAGAGAGAGATGGGGGGAGAGAGAGATGGGGGGAGAGAGAGATGGGGGAGAGAGAGAGATGGGGGGAGAGAGAGATGGAGAGAGAGAGGGATGGAGAGAGAGGGATGGAGAGAGAGAGGGATGGGTGGAGGGAGAGAGAGATGGAGGGAGAGAGAGATGGAGGGAGAGAGATGGAGGGAGAGAGAGAGAGAGATGGAGGGAGAGAGAGAGAGATGGATGGAGGGAGAGAGGTGGATGGAGGGAGAGAGATATGGAGGGAGAGAGATATGGAGGGAGAGAGATATGGAGGGAGAGAGAGATATGGAGGGAGGGAGAGATGGAGGGAGGGAAGGAGAGATGGAGGGAGAAAGAGAGAGATGGAGATATGGAGGGAGGGAGAGATGGAGGAAGAGAGATGGAGGGAGGGAAGGAGAGATGGAGGGAGAAAGAGAGAGATGGAGAGATGGAGGAAGAGAGAGATGGATGGAGGGAAGGAGAGATGGAGGAAGAGAGAGATGGATGGAGGGAAGGAGAGATGGAGGAAGAGAGAGATGGATGGAGGGAAGGAGAGATGAAGGAAGAGAGAGATGGATGGAGGGAAGGAGAGATGGATGAAGAGAGAGATGGAGGTAAGGAGAGGGTGTTTAGGGTGAGAGGGTGTGTGTGTGTCTGCCTCACCTTTGCAGAGTGTAGACTTGGACCACTCTGGAGGGAATCTCTGTAGGATCTTAGTGTTTGTTTGGGAGCCAATTTCAGATAGTGTTATATGGTTTCATGCTGAGTCAGAATTTGCTGCATTATCTAAAGAAATCATTCCGGTTCGTCTGATAAGCGTCTTTATTTGCTGTAGAAGCAGTAGATAACTTCCCTTAAGGTAGAGCCGTGCATACTCTCCTTCTTTGTGTTCCTAGTTCCCTTCGCTCCGTGTGTTGTTTGCTGTAGAAGCAGTAGATAACTTCCCTAAAGGTAGAGCCGTGCATACTCTCCTTCTTTGTGTTCCTAGTTCCCTTCGCTCCGTGTGTTGTTTGCTGTAGAAGCAGTAGATACCTTCCCTAAAGGTAGAGCCGTGCATACTCTCCTTCTTTGTGTTCCTAGTTCCCTTCGCTCCGTGTGTTGTTTGCTGTAGAAGCAGTAGATACCTTCCCTAAAGGTAGAGCCGTGCATACTCTCCTTCTTTGTGTTCCTAGTTCCCTTCGCTCCGTGTGTTGTTTGCTGTAGAAGCAGTAGATACCTTCCCTAAAGGTAGAGCCGTGCATACTCTCCTTCTTTGTGTTCCTAGTTCCCTTCGCTCCGTGTGTTGTTTGCTGTAGAAGCAGTAGATAACTTCCCTAAAGGTAGAGCCGTGCATACTCTCCTTTTTTGTGTTCCTAGTTCCCTTCGCTCCATGTGTTGTTTGCTGTAGAAGCAGTAGATACCTTCCCTAAAGGTAGAGCCGTGCATACTCTCCTTCTTTGTGTTCCTAGTTCCCTTCGCTCCGTGTGTTGTTTGCTGTAGAAGCAGTAGATAACTTCCCTAAAGGTAGAGCCGTACATGCTCTCCTTCTTTGTGTTCCTAGTTCCCTTCGCTCCGTGTGTTGTTTGCTGTAGAAGCAGTAGATAACTTCCCTAAAGGTAGAGCCGTGCATACTCTCCTTCTTTGTGTTCCTAGTTCCCTTCGCTCCGTGTGTTGTTTGCTGTAGAAGCAGTAGATATCTTCCCTTAAGGTAGAGCCGTGCATACTCTCCTTCTTTGTGTTCCTAGTTCCCTTCGCTCCGTGTGTTGTTTGCTGTAGAAGCAGTAGATATCTTCCCTTAAGGTAGAGCCGTGCATACTCTCCTTCTTTGTGTTCCTAGTTCCCTTCGCTCCGTGTGTTGTTTGCTGTAGAAGCAGTAGATATCTTCCCTTAAGGTAGAGCCGTGCATACTCTCCTTCTTTGTGTTCCTAGTTCCCTTTGCTCCGTGTGTTGTTTGCTGTAGAAGCAGTAGATATCTTCCCTTAAGGTAGAGCCGTGCATACTCTCCTTCTTTGTGTTCCTAGTTCCCTTCGCTCCGTGTGTTGTTTGCTGTAGAAGCAGTAGATATCTTCCCTTAAGGTAGAGCCGTGCATACTCTCCTTCTTTGTGTTCCTAGTTCCCTTCGCTCCGTGTGTTGTTTGCTGTAGAAGCAGTAGATATCTTCCCTTAAGGTTGAGCCGTGCATACTCTCCTTCTTTGTGTTCCTAGTTCCCTTCGCTCCGTGTGTTGTTTGCTGTAGAAGCAGTAGATAACTTCCCTAAAGGTAGAGCCGTGCATACTCTCCTTCTTTGTGTTCCTAGTTCCCTTCGCTCCGTGTGTTGTTTGCTGTAGAAGCAGTAGATAACTTCCCTAAAGGTAGAGCCGTGCATACTCTCCTTCTTTGTGTTCCTAGTTCCCTTCGCTCCGTGTGTTGTTTGCTGTAGAAGCAGTAGATAACTTCCTAAAGGTAGAGCCGTGCATACTCTCCTTCTTTGTGTTCCTAGTTCCCTTCGCTCCGTGTGCTGTTTGCTGTAGAAGCAGTAGATAACTTCCCTAAAGGTAGAGCCGTGCATACTCTCCTTCTTTGTGTTCCTAGTTCCCTTCGCTCCGTGTGTTGTTTGCTGTAGAAGCAGTAGATACCTTCCCTAAAGGTAGAGCCGTGCATACTCTCCTTCTTTGTGTTCCTAGTTCCCTTCGCTCCGTGTGTTGTTTGCTGTAGAAGCAGTAGATATCTTCCCTAAAGGTAGAGCCGTGCATACTCTCCTTCTTTGTGTTCCTAGTTCCCTTCGCTCCGTGTGTTGTTTGCTGTAGAAGCAGTAGATATCTTCCCTAAAGGTAGAGCCGTGCATACTCTCCTTCTTTGTGTTCCTAGTTCCCTTCGCTCCGTGTGTTGTTTGCTGTAGAAGCAGTAGATAACTTCCCTAAAGGTAGAGCCGTGCATACTCTCCTTCTTTGTGTTCCTAGTTCCCTTCGCTCCGTGTGTTGTTTGCTGTAGAAGCAGTAGATAACTTCCCTAAAGGTAGAGCCGTGCATACTCTCCTTCTTTGTGTTCCTAGTTCCCTTCGCTCCATGTGTTGTTTGCTGTAGAAGCAGTAGATACCTTCCCTAAAGGTAGAGCCGTGCATACTCTCCTTCTTTGTGTTCCTAGTTCCCTTCGCTCCGTGTGTTGTTTGCTGTAGAAGCAGTAGATACCTTCCCTAAAGGTAGAGCCGTACATACTCTCCTTCTTTGTGTTCCTAGTTCCCTTCGCTCCGTGTGTTGTTTGCTGTAGAAGCAGTAGATAACTTCCTTAAAGGTAGAGCCGTGCATACTCTCCTTCTTTGTGTTCCTAGTTCCCTTCGCTCCGTGTGTTGTTTGCTGTAGAAGCAGTAGATAACTTCCTAAAGGTAGAGCCGTACATACTCTCCTTCTTTGTGTTCCTAGTTCCCTTCGCTCCGTGTGTTGTTTGCTGTAGAAGCAGTAGATAACTTCCCTAAAGGTAGAGCCGTACATACTCTCCTTCTTTGTGTTCCTAGTTCCCTTCGCTCCGTGTGTTGTTTGCTGTAGAAGCAGTAGATAACTTCCCTAAAGGTAGAGCCGTGCATACTCTCCTTCTTTGTGTTCCTAGTTCCCTTCGCTCCGTGTGTTGTTTGCTGTAGAAGCAGTAGATAACTTCCCTAAAGGTAGAGCCGTGCATACTCTCCTTCTTTGTGTTCCTAGTTCCCTTCGCTCCATGTGTTGTTTGCTGTAGAAGCAGTAGATACCTTCCCTAAAGGTAGAGCCGTGCATACTCTCCTTCTTTGTGTTCCTAGTTCCCTTCGCTCCGTGTGTTGTTTGCTGTAGAAGCAGTAGATACCTTCCCTAAAGGTAGAGCCGTACATACTCTCCTTCTTTGTGTTCCTAGTTCCCTTCGCTCCGTGTGTTGTTTGCTGTAGAAGCAGTAGATAACTTCCTTAAAGGTAGAGCCGTGCATACTCTCCTTCTTTGTGTTCCTAGTTCCCTTCGCTCCGTGTGTTGTTTGCTGTAGAAGCAGTAGATAACTTCCCTAAAGGTAGAGCCGTACATACTCTCCTTCTTTGTGTTCCTAGTTCCCTTCGCTCCGTGTGTTGTTTGCTGTAGAAGCAGTAGATAACTTCCCTAAAGGTAGAGCCGTACATACTCTCCTTCTTTGTGTTCCTAGTTCCCTTCGCTCCGTGTGTTGTTTGCTGTAGAAGCAGTAGATAACTTCCCTAAACGTAGAGCCGTGCATACTCTCCTTCTTTGTGTTCCTAGTTCCCTTCGCTCCGTGTGCTGTTTGCTGTAGAAGCAGTAGATAACTTCCCTAAAGGTAGAGCCGTACATACTCTCCTTCTTTGTGTTCCTAGTTCCCTTCGCTCCATGTGTTGTTTGACAGTTGTACGTTTTTCCCATTGTTCAGTTTGAGTGTGATGAAATGTCCACCTGCCTGTGTGTCAGTCTCTGTACTGCTTTGGAAACAGATGCTGTTACATTTAACAGCTTTATAGACATAAATACTGTAGAGACATTGGCTTTCTATTGGTGAGGCAGAGTCAGTTTGAGAGGGGAAGATTTTGTCTGACAAAGCAGGGGAAGAAACAGGGTAACAGTCTCTGGGATAATGGTTTGAGTGGTGTTCATAAGGTAATCTCATAACCTTATGGTCAACCAGCCGTTGAAGAGTTTTTTTTTAATGAACTACACTTTACTTTTCAAAAGCGGAAAATTACGAAACATTTTCATTGAGTTGTATGAGAGTGTATGTGGGTGTGTGTTTGATTTTGATTTATTTTGTATTTATTTTGTATTTATTTATTTATTGTTTATTTTTTCTTAAAACGGCATTGTTGGTTAAGGGCTTGTCTGTAAGCGTTTGACTGTAAGGTCTACTACAACCGCTGTATTCGGCGCATGTGACAAATAACATTTGAAGTAGTGCTGTAAACACTGCTCAGAGTTGAGGTGGTGAAAGGACTGTATCTAGATGTCAGGGTTGCTGGTCTGACTTGAGTCTGTCCTGGTGGTGTGACCATTAAAACACCCCGAGGAGGACTGCAGTTGAGTGGATTGGTGACACCTTATGGTTGCAGTTTGAGTCGTGAAAGGATATTGCAGGATGAATGACGAATGGATGATAAGGTTGAGGATGATTTAAGGATGGAACGTTAGGGTGTGGCTTGTAAAGCCTTGGAGATGCGATTGGACGTGGGTTGGATGGGGTTTTCATCAGGGACATGGAACATAAAGGTTCACACGTCACAATGTTGTGCCGGGTGGCTGTTACAGGGAATGGGCTTAGCGAAGAACTACAAACTAAGGAGGCTGCCAGGACTAAACATAATCAAGGGGGGATTGTCAAACTGAGGACATGGATACAGAAAGAGGATATATAACAAGGAAGTTAAAGGCAGCGTCATAGACATAGAAGGTTTGTCACGTTGTTGAAAATAAGTCTAGACTTTCTCATATCACGCACAAATGAAGGAAGGAAAATGTCCGCTACATTTTTGAATCCTTTATTTAACCAGGCAAGTCAGTTAAGAACAAATTCTTATTTACAAGGACGGCCAAACCCAGACCAAACCCGGATGACGCTGGGCCAATTGTGCGCCGCCCTATGGGACTCTCAATCACGGCCAGTAGTGATACAGCCTGGAATCGAACTAGGGACATTAGTGACGCCTCTAGCACTGAGATGCAGTGCCTTAGACCGCTGCGCCACGCGGGAGCACTAAGCATGAGCCGTGTAGGAAGAAGCATGCTGCTTCAGTGGGAAACAGAGGAGTGAGGAAAGGGGCGTGGTCTGGGGTAATTGGAGTCCTGTAGAGGTGCCACGACCCTTCACAACAAGCTATTAAATAGTGTTGGTCACATGACCACTCCGAACTGCGTTGAGGCAAAGCGGCCAATACGTTAACTATTTGTGATCCATGTTATCATCCCAGAATGGGGTCAGCCTTCGTCTGCTCTGTGCTCTATCAGCAGTAACATGTGACTCACGGTAGGTCCTCAGTGAGAATAGCTGTTTTCATTTTGCCATGAGTTGAATAAATGAATGAACCACACTTATGTATGATATTGATATGACTGAATCACATCAATGACTTTACAGTCTCCTCTAAGCATCTTAAACACAGCATGCATTTACTGTGCAGTGCTGTAACAGAGTGCATGCTTGTCAATCATATACCTGTTAACACAACACAAAGATATCGTTCCACATTCATCACATTGGTGTTTACTACAGTAGAAATGACACATATGCACGTTTGTTTCTGAATTACAAAGATATATCTCAGTGATGTGAAATCTATCTGCTACTGGATGAGATGAATGGTAGGTCTGTTAAATGATACACGGGTGCTATTTGGCTGTAAACTCTCAATCATATGCTGGCATAACTCATAAAATGATGAAGTAAAGCCAACTCCTCTAGAGTGAGTGAGTGTGCATTCATATTTAGGCATGTGTGTGTGTGTGTGTGTGTGTGTGTTACTATGTTTCTGACATATGCAGATCATGAGATGATGGCTGCCTCTTCCCTTCTCCATGATGTGTTATGACCCTGTCCTGCATCCCAAATGGCAACCCATTCCCTTCACAGTGCACTACTTTTGACCAGGGTCCATAGGGCTCTGGTCGAAAGTAGTGTACTATATAGGGAGGAGGGTGCTATTTGGGATGTAACCTGTGTATCTTTACGATTTGAATATACAGAAGCCGAGGCTGTTGCTTTCTCCCAAAACAAGGTCCTCCATAGAAGTCCTGTTGAATAATGGAGCTGCGAGAGGGAAGGAGGGAGAGAGGGAGGGGGAGACTGAGAGAGACGGTGAAGGAGGGAGAGGAAAGGAGGGAGAGTGAGAGGTGGGCAGGTGGCGGATAAAGAGGGAGGACACTGGGCTTTGGACACGGAAAGGATCAACAGCGGAGAGAACACAGATGGTGTCACGTGGATCAGTGGAGAGATTTGCTGTCAACCAATGCCAGGGTGAGAGGAAGAACACACACTCTAGTCCGTGAGGGAGGTGCGCTCTGGCTGACGGTTGATCAGGGAGGAAGGTTTCCTCTCAAAGTGGCTCTGCAGTACAGCCACTTTGAGGATTTTTTGTATTCTGGACATTGGAGCGTGAATGTTGTGGTCGCTTGAAGGAGACGCCATATCTGTTTGGAGGGTGAAAAATTCAGTCAACAAACCTCAATCAGATACACATTTTATATCTAGATCTTGTGGCCATGCATGGAAGCCTTTCAAAAATACCCTCTGAGTTGGTTAATGATTGCTGTTCATTTATCGGGTAACTATACTTCCAACAGCGAAAAATATCTACCACACATAGACGCCAATCACATACTTTTTAGTAAGTCGTCTGTGTCCCAAGTACATTCAAAGGTAACTATGACTTCCGTTCCATCTAAACAGTGTGCCACTTAAAGTAACAGGAAATGGCCTGTATTTTCCATGTAAAGAACATTTGAAGGTTATTACTGTACTACGATGGTCTCTCTCCATACAGTGCATTGGCTTCAGTTAACTTTACTAGAATGACTGTTGATTTCAATTAGCCGAGTGAGATGTTAGTGTAGGTGTATGTTTGCCCTGCGGTAACAGCTTGCTGCAGTGGAAACAGTGGGACTACACTCAGGCTCCTGAACCCCCACAGTGTCTACCGATTAGGGATTCTACACACACACACACACACACACACACACACACACACACACACACACACACACACACACACACACACACACACACACACACACACACACACACACACACACGCACGCTTGGTAATTATATATACAGATTTTTTTAAACGTGTTTTTGTACAGCCAGCCATTCTAAATGAGTTCAATCCTCCTCACTTAGTGAGTTAGATCCCATAGGTATAGGGCTTTACTAATGACAGAGAGACGTGTGTTAGCTCCCTGTCTTCATGTAGGCCTTTACTCCCTGTCTTCATATAGGGCTTTACTCCCTGTCTTCATGTAGGCCTTTACTCCCTGTCTTCATATAGGCCTTTACTCCCTGTCTTCATGTAGGCCTTTACTCCCTGTCTTCATGTAGGGCTTTACTCCCTGTCTTCATATAGGCCTTTACTCCCTGTCTTCATATAGACCTTTACTCCCTGTCTTCATGTAGGCCTTTACTCCCTGTCTTCATATAGGCCTTTACTCCCTGTCTTCATATAGACCTTTACTCCCTGTCTTCATATAGACCTTTACTCCCTGTCTTCATATAGACCTTTACTCCCTGTCTTCATGTAGGCCTTTACTCCCTGTCTTCATGTAGGCCTTTACTCCCTGTCTTCATATAGGCCTTTACTCCCTGTCTTCATATAGACCTTTACTCCCTGTCTTCATATAGATCTTTACTCCCTGTCTTCATATAGACCTTTACTCCCTGTCTTCATGTAGGCCTTTACTCCCTGTCTTCATGTAGACCTTTACTCCCTGTCTTCATATAGACCTTTACTCCCTGTCTTCATGTAGGCCTTTACTCCCTGTCTTCATGTAGACCTTTACTCCCTGTCTTCATATAGACCTTTACTCCCTGTCTTCATGTAGGCCTTTACTCCCTGTCTTCATGTAGGCCTTTACTCCCTGTCTTCATATAGGCCTTTACTCCCTGTCTTCATATAGACCTTTACTCCCTGTCTTCATATAGACCTTTACTCCCTGTCTTCATATAGACCTTTACTCCCTGTCTTCATGTAGGCCTTTACTCCCTGTCTTCATGTAGACCTTTACTCCCTGTCTTCATATAGACCTTTACTCCCTGTCTTCATGTAGGCCTTTACTCCCTGTCTTCATGTAGACCTTTACTCCCTGTCTTCATATAGACCTTTACTCCCTGTCTTCATATAGACCTTTACTCCCTGTCTTCATATAGACCTTTACTCCCTGTCTTCATATAGACCTTTACTCCCTGTTTTCATATAGACCTTTACTCCCTGTCTTCATATAGACCTTTACTCCCTGTCTTCATATAGACCTTTACTCCCTGTCTTCATATAGGCCTTTACTCCCTGTCTTCATGTAGGCCTTTACTCCCTGTCTTCATATAGACCTTTAATCCCTGTCTTCATATAGGCCTTTACTCCCTGTCTTCATATAGACCTTTACTCCCTGTCTTCATATAGACCTTTACTCCCTGTCTTCATATAGGCCTTTACTCCCTGTCTTCATGTAGGCCTTTACTCCCTGTCTTCATGTAGGCCTTTACTCCCTGTCTTCATGTAGGGCTTTACTCCCTGTCTTCATGTAGACCTTTACTCCCTGTCTTCATATAGGGCTTTACTCCCTGTCTTCATATAGGGCTTTACTCCCTGTCTTCATATAGGCCTTTACTCCCTGTCTTCATGTAGGCCTTTACTCCCTGTCTTCATGTAGGCCTTTACTCCCTGTCTTCATGTAGGCCTTTACTCCCTGTCTTCATATAGGCCTTTACTCCCTGTCTTCATATAGACCTTTACTCCCTGTCTTCATATAGATCTTTACTCCCTGTCTTCATATAGACCTTTACTCCCTGTCTTCATGTAGGCCTTTACTCCCTGTCTTCATGTAGACCTTTACTCCCTGTCTTCATATAGACCTTTACTCCCTGTCTTCATGTAGGCCTTTACTCCCTGTCTTCATGTAGACCTTTACTCCCTGTCTTCATATAGACCTTTACTCCCTGTCTTCATGTAGGCCTTTACTCCCTGTCTTCATGTAGGCCTTTACTCCCTGTCTTCATATAGGCCTTTACTCCCTGTCTTCATATAGACCTTTACTCCCTGTCTTCATATAGACCTTTACTCCCTGTCTTCATATAGACCTTTACTCCCTGTCTTCATGTAGGCCTTTACTCCCTGTCTTCATGTAGACCTTTACTCCCTGTCTTCATATAGACCTTTACTCCCTGTCTTCATGTAGGCCTTTACTCCCTGTCTTCATGTAGACCTTTACTCCCTGTCTTCATATAGACCTTTACTCCCTGTCTTCATATAGACCTTTACTCCCTGTCTTCATATAGACCTTTACTCCCTGTCTTCATATAGACCTTTACTCCCTGTTTTCATATAGACCTTTACTCCCTGTCTTCATATAGACCTTTACTCCCTGTCTTCATATAGACCTTTACTCCCTGTCTTCATATAGGCCTTTACTCCCTGTCTTCATGTAGGCCTTTACTCCCTGTCTTCATATAGACCTTTAATCCCTGTCTTCATATAGGCCTTTACTCCCTGTCTTCATATAGACCTTTACTCCCTGTCTTCATATAGACCTTTACTCCCTGTCTTCATATAGGCCTTTACTCCCTGTCTTCATGTAGGCCTTTACTCCCTGTCTTCATGTAGGCCTTTACTCCCTGTCTTCATGTAGGGCTTTACTCCCTGTCTTCATGTAGACCTTTACTCCCTGTCTTCATATAGGGCTTTACTCCCTGTCTTCATATAGGGCTTTACTCCCTGTCTTCATATAGGCCTTTACTCCCTGTCTTCATGTAGGCCTTTACTCCCTGTCTTCATGTAGGGCTTTACTCCCTGTCTTCATGTAGGGCTTTACTCCCTGTCTTCATATAGGGCTTTACTCCCTGTCTTCATGTAGGCCTTTACTCCCTGTCTTCATATAGGCCTTTACTCCCTGTCTTCATGTAGGCCTTTACTCCCTGTCTTCATGTAGGCCTTTACTCCCTGTCTTCATATAGGGCTTTACTCCCTGTCTTCATATAGGGCTTTACTCCCTGTCTTCATGTAGGCCTTTACTCCCTGTCTTCATGTAGGCCTTTACTCCCTGTCTTCATGTAGGCCTTTACTCCCTGTCTTCATGTAGGCCTTTACTCCCTGTCTTCATGTAGGGCTTTACTCCCTGTCTTCATATAGACCTTTACTCCCTGTCTTCATGTAGGGCTTTACTCCCTGTCTTCATGTAGGCCTTTACTCCCTGTCTTCATGTAGGCCTTTACTCCCTGTCTTCATGTAGGCCTTTACTCCCTGTCTTCATGTAGGCCTTTACTCCCTGTCTTCATATAGACCTTTACTCCCTGTCTTCATATAGGCCTTTACTCCCTGTCTTCATGTAGGCCTTTACTCCCTGTCTTCATGTAGACCTTTACTCCCTGTCTTCATATAGGCCTTTACTCCCTGTCTTCATATAGACCTTTACTCCCTGTCTTCATGTAGGCCTTTACTCCCTGTCTTCATGTAGGCCTCTACTCCCTGTCTTCATATAGGGCTTTACTCCCTGTCTTCATGTAGGGCTTTACTCCCTGTCTTCATGTAGGGCTTTACTTCCTGTCTTCATGTAGGGCTTTACTCCCTGTCTTCATATAGGCCTTTACTCCCTGTCTTCATGTAGGGCTTTACTCCCTGTCTTCATATTGGGCTTTACTCCCTGTCTTCATGTAGGCCTTTACTCCCTGTCTTCATGTAGGGCTTTACTCCCTGTCTTCATGTAGGGCTTTACTCCCTGTCTTCATGTAGGCCTTTACTCCCTGTCTTCATATAGGGCTTTACTCCCTGTCTTCATGTAGGGCTTTACTCCCTGTCTTCATGTAGGGCTTTACTCCCTGTCTTCATGTAGGCCTTTACTCCCTGTCTTCATGTAGGCCTTTACTCCCTGTCTTCATATAGGCCTTTACTCCCTGTCTTCATGTAGGCCTTTACTCCCTGTCTTCATGTAGGCCTTTACTCCCTGTCTTCATGTAGGCCTTTACTCCCTGTCTTCATGTAGGGCTTTACTCCCTGTCTTCATATAGACCTTTACTCCCTGTCTTCATGTAGGCCTTTACTCCCTGTCTTCATATAGGCCTTTACTCCCTGTCTTCATATAGGGCTTTACTCCCTGTCTTCATATAGATCTTTACTCCCTGTCTTCATATAGATCTTTACTCCCTGTCTTCATATAGGCCTTTACTCCCTGTCTTCATGTAGACCTTTACTCCCTGTCTTCATGTAGGCCTTTACTCCCTGTCTTCATATAGGGCTTTACTCCCTGTCTTCATATAGACCTTTACTCCCTGTCTTCATATAGACCTTTACTCCCTGTCTTCATGTAGGCCTTTACTCCCAGTCTTCATATAGGGCTTTACTAATGACAGACAGGCGTGTGTTTGCTCCCTGTCTACACATAGGGTTTTACTCCCTGTCTTCTTATAGGGCTTTACTAATGACAGACAGGCGTGTGTTTGCTCCCTGTCTTCATGGAGGGCTTTACTCCCTGTCTTCTTATAGGGCTTTACTAATGACAGACAGGCGTGTGTTTGCTCCCTGTCTACATATAGGGCTTTACTCCCTGTCTTCATATAGGGCTTTACAAATGACAGACAGGCGTGTGTTAGCTCCCTGTCTACATATAGGGCTTTACTCCCTATCTTCTTATAGGGCTTTACTAGTGACAGACAGGCGTGTGTTAGCTCCCTGTCTACATATAGGGCTTTACTCCCTGTCTTCTTATAGGGCTTTACTAATGACAGACAGGCGTGTGTTTGCTCCCTGTCTTCATGGAGGGCTTTACTCCCTGTCTTCTTATAGGGCTTTACTAATGACAGACAGGCGTGTGTTTGCTCCCTGTCTTCATGGAGGGCTTTACTCCCTGTCTTCTTATAGGGCTTTACTAATGACAGACAGGCGTGTGTTTGCTCCCTGTCTACATATAGGGCTTTACTCCCTGTCTTCATGGAGGGCTTTACTCCCTGTCTTCATGGAGGGCTTTACTCCCTGTCTTCATGTAGGCCTTTACTAATGACAGACAGGCGTGTGTTTGCTCCCTGTCTACATATAGGGCTTTACTCCCTGTCTTCATGGAGGGCTTTACTCCCTGTCTTCTTATAGGGCTTTACTCCCTGTCTTCTTATAGGGCTTTACTAATGACAGACAGGCGTGTGTTAGCTCCCTGTCTACATATAGGGCTTTACTCCCTGTCTTCTTATAGGGCTTTACTAATGACAGACAGGCGTGTGTTTGTTCCCTGTCTACATGGAGGGCTTTACTCCCTGTCTTCTTATAGGGCTTTACTAATGACAGATAGGCGTGTGTTTGTTCCCTGTCTTCATGGAGGGCTTTACTCCCTGTCTTCATGGAGGGCTTTACTCCCTGTCTTCTTATAGGGCTTTACTAGTGACAGACAGGCGTGTGTTTGTTCCCTGTCTACATATAGGGCTTTACTCCCTGTCTTCTTATAGGGCTTTACTCCTCCATATACTGGACACACCTTTGGAATGACAACATTATCAACAAGTGTGAAATGCAGTTATGTGTAACATAACAATGCCTGTAAGCGGATAACAGGAATAGAGCCAGAAGGTATTAAGATGATTATATACCCATTCTCCCTTTGGGCCCAGGGGTCCTCTGAGATGATCCACTGCCTCGAGGAATCGCTTCTATCCCTCCTCCTTTCCGCTTGCTGCTTGCTTTTCAGGTGTGAGATAATGTGGTGGTGAGACCCCGAATCCCACTCCACACACGATATCACTGGCAGGCATGCACACACACAGAGACACACAAACCTTTTAAGATGTTGTGTCGAAACCAACCACCTGCCGAGAGTCAATTACAACAGAGCTCAAAACGGGATTGGGGATCACGAGAGGAACCAGCGGTTGGAGACATCTCTGAGCAAAGCGATTTTTTTTGAGACTGAAAAAGACGAAACGATCAACTTCTCTCTAGTGTGTATGTTGCTTCAGCGATGCTCTGTCGAGAACATGCTTTCCCCTTTATAATCCTGCTGCTATGGGACTCCACATCTTAGTGGTGTGTGCGTCAACTGTCTTCGGCTGACTTGCCCCCGTGTACACTACCTATGCCTGAACGCTCTTCCTTTACAATCTGCTGTTGATGGCTTTTTTTGTACTACGTTGCAGTCGTAATTATTGATGACCACATTTGCCCCCGTGCGCCGTGATAAATAAACAACCTTGACACCGGAGACGGTACGGAAATGAAAGTTGAGATACACTGAGAAACATTGTGAGTTATTCTGTTCTTATAAGAACAGTTGTTGTGGTCTCTCTTTTTCAAACAAGCATTGCAGAGCTGGCTACAATTTCAATTTCATCCCCCTTGAAAAGATAGAACAAATGTTACAACAAATATTATGGCTGAACTCAAATGTGCTGGTTGATAAAATACCTGTATTTATGGGAAAGATGTTTGAAAAAGGTATTTTGTTCTTAAATTACATTGTAAATTGGAATGGTAGAGTTATGTCCTTCATGGAGTTCAATCCAAGAGTACAACCAATTTGATTACAGCATTGCCCTAAAAATGGAGGAGGTGGGTGGCAGCTGGAGGAGGTAGGGAACTGGTCTGTCTGCCCAATATTAAGGATCAAAACTGGTGGAGGATTTTTTTTGTTGCATAAATAGGAAAGTAAACCAGTTTAATTTGAGGACCAGGATGTTGATAACTGTGCCATAGATATTGCAAAATAGTTGTGAAGAGATTTTTGATGTACCGATTCCATGGTACAGGGTGTATGAGTTGATATATAAAACAACGCAAGATTCAAGACTTCATGCTTTTCATCTCAAATTATTATATAGAATTCTTGCCACCAACAAAATGTTGAATATTTGGAGCATAAAATCATCGAAGCTCTGCAGATTTTGTTGTGAGGATACAGAATCAATAGACCATTTATGTTGGTATTTCCCTCAGGTAGCCTGTTTCTGGTCTCAGGTTCAGGAATGGCTGAAAATGCATAGCAATGATCTAAAATTGACCCTAGAAATAGTACTGTTAGGAGATCTGGAGAGACAGGGTCAGTCAATTACTAATATACTAATATTCTTAGTAAAAGTATTTATCTTCAACTCACAATCTGTGGCTTGTATTTAATTAGATAGATTGAAATTGTACGTTAAACATCAGAGCATAGTTGAAGGATATGTGTTGCATAGAAGTGGGAGAGGAGTTGCAGGGCGGGAGATAGAATGATGGTCAAAGGTGAAAATAAAAAATGTAAAAAGTCAAAATAAAACATAATAAAAAGTACATTTGAATAACACTAAGTGGCAGTGTTTTTACAACTAATGCCGGTTTGCCTGAGGCTGATGCCGTGCAGGTGTTTGTACACATGCATATACACACACTCTCATTCAAATAAACACATACAAGAACACACACATACATGTAATAGTGCCAGACATGCACACAAACATATACAGTTGGCATTGCTGTTATGATTTCAGTTGTCCTTGATGTCCTTTTGTTTTAATTGTATTATTTAAAAAAATATTGTTTGCCGTTTTCTTTTGTCTTTTCCTTTTGTTCTCCTTCTCTTGGTTGTTGGGGCATTGGGGGGTACTTGGGGAATGGAATTAATTGTATTTTTTATATTTTTCTTCCTTGGGGGGACTGTGGGAGGGGTCTTGGAGGGTTCACGTTTTTTGTCCTGGTGGTAGATCGGTCAACATGCCCTCTAGCAGGGCATTGACCCTGGAAGCTTCTGTGTGTCGCTCTGAATGGGAGTCTGTTGGATGACTGGTATGATGTTGTGGTGGAACAATTCTTAAAGAAGCGGTTCTGCCCCAGGTTTGTCCTCACCCCAACCACAACCCTGCCTGCTGTGAAGGGAGCTCTGCTATCTGTCAGGGACCATTGTGTGTGTGTGTGTGTGTGAGAGAGAGAGATTGGGCTGCTGTGTGAGAGAGACTGGGCTGCTGTGTGAGAGAGACTGGGCTGCTGTGTGAGACAGAGTGATCAAAGCCTCATCAGAACCAGAGATGACATATCGGGGTGAGCCTCTCCCTTCAGCTGAAACAAGGCAAACTGTGTGTGTGTGTCTGATGTAAGCAGGAATTAACTCCATAGCTGTTAAGTAGTTCAGTAGTGCCTCTTTAATGGGTACATTTATATTTACATTTACATTTACATTTAAGTCATTTAGCAGACGCTCTTATCCAGAGCGACTTACAAATTGGTGAATTCACCTTCTGACATCCAGTGGAACAGCCACTTTACAATAGTGCATCTAAATCATTAAGGGGGGGTGGTGAGAAGGATTACTTATCTTATCCTAGGTATTCCTTGAAGAGGTGGGGTTTCAGGTGTCTCCGGAAGGTGGTGATTGACTCCGCTGTCCTGGCGTCGTGAGGGAGTTTGTTCCACCATTGGGGGGCCAGAGCAGCGAACAGTTTTGACTGTAGTCATTTAGCAGACGCTCTTATTCAGAGCGACTTACAGGAGCAATTAGGGTTAAGTGCCTTGCTCAAGCGGACGTCAACACATTTTGCAGTTAGTCGGCTCGGGGATTCGATCCAGCAACCTTTCAGTTACTGTCCCAACACTCGTAACCGCTAGGTTACCTGCAACACGGAGAGGTAGCAACAAGACGGGGTTATCTGGAATGTGATGTGACGGAAGACGATGTGACACCCTAAGGATGACTTCCTGTAAGGTTCACTAAGCATGTGATGGTAATGGAACGTATACAGCCTCATTATAATTGAGATGATGGACTCTTTGGCAGGCATTTTCTCTGGGTTTCTTCAGTCCATGTAGCAGCTGTCAAATGGAACCAGCGATGCTTCTCTTGTTTCGTGGTGCGTCTGTGATGGAATAGTGGCACAATCTCGAGATCAAGGTCCTCGTTGTGAGTTTGCGGTTTCAAGATTTGTGTTCGGGTGGACTTGTCTTTGAAGCTGTTGTATGTGATGACAAGTGGATGTCATATTAACCACTGCAATAGGGTCTTGTCAGCTATATCTGTGTGAAAAACATTTTCATTCAGACAAAAAGACCCCCATGGTTTTGATACCAACCACACCGCTTTTGAAGTCCTGCCTTTGAATGGGTGAAAACCCCCTGTCCTCCACCGGGCTTTTAATGAACTCCGATCTAGACCGCAGAGAGCATGAAGGCAGTTACTAAAGAACACAACAATGAGTTGATTTGATATTCAGAAATTTGTATCTGATTCAATGCCATTCTTTTCTGATTTGCTCTCTGATTCATTGTTTTAATCTTAAATGAAAACTTGACACATTCTCTTTCATAAGGAGAAATTCCACACAGACAGTAGTTGATGACTGATCCTTTGTTTTAGACTAATTATGTTTCTTGTGCAGGCTTTCCTTGTTTGGGAAATCCCAATGCCCCATTTGTGATTCAGTTTGAGACGAGCCGATGCAATTGAGCGCAATTGAAGACGATAAACAGTCATTAAAGAAACGGTCCAAATATGCGTGATATATTGAGATGCATGTTGTAAATCACGGCAACACACACACATCTCTCTGTGTGGAATGTGACAGCGTCGTAAATCAACGTTGTTAACCCAATATGGGTGATGGGAGTTGGGGAGCCGGTAGATTGAAATGATACAGTTCCTTAGAGAGAGAGAACCCTCTTCCAATGGGCCTGTTGCATTGTGGGAGGTCGATTATCTCTGTGTGACATTATGAAAACAGTCATTAAACCGTCACATGAGATTCTTGATCTATAAAGAGATTTTCACTTCTATATTATTCCCAGAAGATTGCTTTATGAAAATCTGCTATGCATATACAGTCCAGTTGCCAGAGTGATAAAGTGCCCCACAGCGACGAATTGGGGCCATTAACAAACACTCTGCAGATTCTAAGCATTTCTGAGGAAGCGCATTCGCTTGGAAAGAAAGCCCTTCAAGCATCCATCGTCTCCTCCAAGCCGTCAACGCAAAGTCAACACTGGGAAATAATAAGAATCTCGATGGGAAAAATCTCTCTGAATAAATTAGTGGGAAACATCCGGGCCACCGTCCTCCATGGTCCTAAGATAGAAGGCTTTTAACCTGCATAATTAGCCTGTTCATCAGTAGTATTCCCATGACACCGCTTTAGGCCTCCTTAGCCTCTGTATAACCCATGTGTTTCACTTCATTCTGGATGGGCCTGATGCGGGACGAACGTCATCATTAGCCTTAACGCTATCTCGCCTAGCTTGTCTTTCGTTGCCCTATGAGGAGCCTTACTTGTCTGTCGCTGTGCAAGATTTAACTGATAGTGATTGGTGGAAGTGTTGGAAGCTTAATGATGATTGGTGGAAGCGGTGTAAAGCTTAATGGCTTCCCCTTTTATCTCCGAAGGCTTTTATCCCTCGTTGTAGCTTAGCAGACAATTAGAGGGGAAAGGTCGTATTGGTTGATGCATTTGTATAAAAGTCATTTTAAGTACTAATTGAGCCCTGGTGCTTCCAAGCACATGTTAGGTCATAAGTGCAGGACTTTCATTGAAGTTCTCACAATTGACGTGTGTGTCTTTAATACCGTAATATGTTGTACATCAGTTCTCCAATGATTATTCCAATGTTCTTCAATGACATACTCTACAGTGTTCCTTTACAGTGGTCCTTTACAGTGTGCCTTTACAGTGTTCCTTTCTAGTGTTCCTTTCTAGTGTTCCTTTCTAGTGTTCCTTTACAGTGTTCCTTTACAGTGTTCCTTTCTAGTGTCCCTTTCTAGTGTCCCTTTCTAGTGTCCCTTTCTAGTGTTCCTTTCTAGTGTTCCTTTCTAGTGTTCCTTTCTAGTGTTCCTTTCTAGTGTTCCTTTCTAGTGTTCCTTTCTAGTGTTCCTTTACAGTTACCTTGCAGTTAAAGCTATAGCTATACTCGGAGACTGCTGGTATTGAGTGAACTGAACTATATTAAAACAGCAAAAGCATTACAGATGGAGTTAATAGAGGCAATTTATAAATTGCACCACGCCTGGAACTAAAGATTTATATCCAATTTACTTTTTCTTCAAGACATTGTCTGGGCACATTCTCTCTTTTAATTAAGGTTACTTTCCTATTATGGCCAGACATGAGGAAATGTCCATATCCTTAGACCATAGTGTGCAGTTTGATTTACGAATGACTTTTTATTCATTTTTAATGAGAAATTAAACTTCTACTGTGTACAGAAAAATGTTGCGCTGGAAATAAAATAGCCTAGCCAATTAGCGGTTATGTTTGGTCCTAATCAACTACAGTATGTACATACACATACACATAGTCAGTGTATGTGCGGTTGTAGTTTGTCGTCTGAACTAGCGGCTACTAACGGATGCTGATCTACCTTGATTAGAATGTAGTGTGGTCCGCTACTTTCTCCATATTACCGCTAACAGCAAAGTGCTATCTCTGAGTTAGACCTTAAGAACTTGTTGAGCTCTTTCTTCCAACGAGAGGCCAAACGAGGATACTTGAAGATCCCCTGAAAGGTACAGCCCTTGCGCCTTATCATTCATTTTCAACCACTCATTACTGTGGGGCTTTGATGATGCAAGCTAAGACGAGAAGGGGAGAGGCTTTGAATAACCTATAGCATATTTATTTTACGCTAATAAGATGAATCTATTCTGATCGGCCCAGAGAACAATCTGACCCTAACCCGAATGGACCCAATGACAACGAGACCTAGACCCAACCCGTACCCTAATGGGTCTGGCTATAGGCCAGAACCGATTGGACCCGAGTGACAAAACGTTCATGTTTTTCAGCCAAGTAGTTCTTCTGTTTAACAAATAGGTCTCTAGATGTTGGTTAGGCCTTTCCTTAAGTCAACAAGCGGTCTAAGGCACTGCATCGCAGTGTTGCAGCGTCACTACAGTCTGGGGTTTGATCCCAGCCGACCGGGAGTCCCATAGGGCGGCGCACAATTGGCCCAGAGTCGTCCGGGTTAGGGGAGCGTTTGACCGGGGGGGGGGGGTTTACTTGGCTCATCGCTCTCTAGCAACCCCTTGTGGCAGGCCGGATGCCTGCAGGCTGACTGTGGTCGTCAGTTGAACGGTGTTTCCTCCGACACATTGGTGCAGCTAGCTTCTGGGTTACGCCGGCGGGTGTTAAGAAGAGTGGCTTGGCGGGTAATGTTTCACTAAATTGAGGAGAAAAAAGGAAGAATTACCCTCCAAAATAAAATGTATCTTATTATATTTTAAAGACCTCCAGTCTGTACAGGCCTTCCACCCTGGCTTGTCTCTGACTGGCGTAATAGTGTGTGTGTGTGTGTGTGTGTGTGTGTGTGAATATATATATATATATATATATATGAGAGAGAGACTTTCTTAATAGCCAGGCCTGTGCTCTTCTATTGATGGATGGATCTATGGCAGTCAGGTGTAATAATGGGTGAATATAAATACGAGAGAGAAAGACTTTCTTAATAGCCAGGCCTGTGCTCTTCTATTGAGGGATGGATCTATGGCAGTCAGGAGAGACCCCGTCCAAGATCAAGAGCTCTACACTGGGGACCAGAGTGTCCCGATGCTGCTAGCTTATGGAGGGAGATTCAGTCATGAAGAGCAGAGTTGGGAAGAGAATAAGTTGTTTTTGATCACGAGGTTGGATTGACTTGGATTGCATACAGATTTGCCATGTCCTACCTACATTCTCTGTGTGTGTGTGTGTGTGTGTCCATTTGTCACACTGTAGGAACCCCTCCACCCTTGAAGGCTTGATATGATGAGAGGAGGTGTTTCTTTACAAGGACAGGTGAATATTTTGGTATGATGTAATATCACTGCTGGAACACCTTGACAGCGATAGATACAATGTTGTCTGGTTCAGGACTTTGAAGAAGAAATCATGGCAGAATAGAACTACCCCTGGTGGACGTGTTTAACTATACTGGGGACCAGAAGTCCCAACAAGAATAGTAAATTAACTGAAATTTGACAAACTGGGAACATGTTGTTGGTCCCCACAAGGTCAAATGCTATTAGGTTTAGGGTCAGGGTTAGGAGCTAGGTTTAGGGTTAAGATTAGATTTTCAGGTTATGGTTAGGGTTTAGGGAGAATAGGATTTTGAATGGGACTGAATTTATCACGTTTCAGGGAAGACCCACATGGAGACAATGCCGAAGTAACACAAGTTTATTACTAGAACAGGGGGAAGGCAAAAACGACAGGTTAAGGGCAGGCAGAGGTCAGTAATCCAGATCAGACTACAAAAGGTACAGAGCGGCAGGCAATTTCGGGTCAGGGCAGGCAGAGGTCAGTAATCCAAGGTGGTGTGACAACATACAGAAATGGCAGACAGGCTTATGGTCAAA
Organism: Oncorhynchus masou masou; assembly: GCF_036934945.1. Lineage (NCBI taxonomy): Eukaryota > Metazoa > Chordata > Actinopteri > Salmoniformes > Salmonidae > Oncorhynchus > Oncorhynchus masou. Next base: position 436,059 of record NC_088232.1, on the reverse strand, counting down.
ACCAGGAAAACTAGAAAACAGGAACAAGAAACAGACAGGAGCAAGGGGAACACCTCTGGTGGGTTTGACGAACAAAATGAACTGTCAACAGACAAACAGAGAACACAGGTATAAATACACTGGGGATAATGGGGAAGATGGGCGACACCTGGAGGGGGGTGGAGACAAGCACAAAGACAGATGAAACAGATCAGGGTGTGACAGAATTGTGTGTCCCCACAAGATTAGTTATACAAGACTGTGTGTGTGTGTGTGTGTGTGTGTGTGTGTGTGTGTGTGTGTGTGTGTGTGTGTGTGTGTGTGTGTGTGCGTGTGTGTGTGCCATGGGCGCTTCTGCATCCTTGTGTGTATGGGAATGTGTGTGTATGATAGTGTGCTCTGATTTAAGATGCATTGGCAGGACACAGCTCCGTTAAGGGCCACACCCACCTCCGGGCCAATGTCATAGCTGTTCTATCTCCCACAGCTGATTAGAAGTGCTTCATAATTGGAAATATCAAGTCCTGACCTTTTAAAGATATTTAATTTATTTTCTTCTAACAAAGCAATTAAACGACCGCGGACGTTTCAGCCCTGCTAGTAAAAGGTTAGCTAATCTGCCTGCTAGGAATCTTAACATACGGCCAAGATGTTTTTGTTTTTTTAACACTCGCGACAATGATGTGTAACTAAATTAAGCAAAACTATTAAGCTCTCTTCAGGTTCTCAAGCCAACTATATCAGTCACGGATGGACACGGTTAGAGCAACAATTAAATACAGTATGTTTTGTTCCTCGTCTCTTTCTTATCCTTTGCTTTTGGCCCCTGTGAATGGTTTAGTGTGGACGGCACTGCATTAGCCATTGTCTAGGTGATGATGTCAGACTTGGGTGTTATGTTAAGTGATTCCCTCTAGAGTCTAAGCCCTGTCTAAGCTGGGGGTCATATCAAAGATGGTCATACTAAGGATCACTTTACCCCTACCTACATGTACAAATGACCTGGACTAACCTGTATCCCCGCACATTGACTCGGTACCGGTACCCCCTGTATTTAGCCTTGTTATTGTTATTTTATTGTGTACTATTTATTACTTTTTACTTTAGTTTCTTTTGATAAATATAATAACTCTTCTTGAACTGTATTGTTGGTTTAAGGGCTTGTCAGTAAGCATTTCACGGTAATGAAATGTTGTATTCGGCGCATGTGACGAATAACGTTTTAATTTAATTTGATCATTTAGCTATTTGATTTTGAGTTTTAAGACCCCTTAAGGTATCAAAAAATATTGGATGAAACATGAATTTGTCATTACTGCTATAAGCCAATAGAAACCCACTGAATAACAGATTCACTACATGGAACAACAGATAGGCCAACAAAATACCTAAAGGAAGTTTGTTCTGAAGTGTCTGTCCGATATCAGAGAGTTATTAAAAAGATCAGGATACGTATTTGTTGTGTTTAGAAACCGTTTGGACGCTGCAGACAGAAGTTGGAGGAAGAGGCTGTAACCGACTTGGGACGAGTCTGGTGAGGCTTGTCGGAGTCCTAGAGGGAAATGGAGAACGCCATCGTGTTCGTGGGAGTCTCGTCAAAAACAGTTTGGACGCTAAAGATGTTTTTTTTTTCTGAGACGACCTCTTCACTCATGGTCTGACAAACTCCGCTCCAGCTCTGCCACCTTTCACCGCGGACGCGGAAGGGCGTTATCGGCAGATGGGGTGGATTGAGACGCAGCCCGTGCAACAACAAAAAAGACTGGGATGTTTTTCATTATGTTAATTAGATTTCCGCTGGGGCGCAGATATTGTAGGCTAAGGGGTTAATAGAGGGTAAGATTGGGTGAGATGAGGTAGGCTTTAGTGTAGTGGGTGGGAGAGACATACACACCGCAATGAGTGAATTGGCTTTTCATGAGGTATAGAGGTGTCCGAGAAGAGATTGCAACATGACAGGTATCTCTGGTCCTTCTCTCAGGGCTAAGTAAAAGGTTAGATTGCAACATGACAGGTATCTCTGGTCCTTCTCTCAGGGCTAAGTAAAGGGTTAGATTGCAACATGATAGGTATCTCTGGTCCTTCTCTCAGGGCTAAGTAAAGGGTTAGATTGCAACATGACAGGTATCTCTGGTCCTTCTCTCAGGGCTAAGTAAAGGGTTAGATTGCAACATGACAGGTATCTCTGGTCCTTCTCTCAGGGCTAAGTAAAGGGTTAGATTGCAACATGATAGGTATCTCTGGTCCTTCTCTCAGGGCTAAGTAAAGGTTAGATTGCAACATGACAGGTATCTCTGGTCCTTCTCTCAGGGCTAAGAAAGGGTTAGATTGCAACATGATAGGTATCTCTGGTCCTTCTCTCAGGGCTAAGTAAAGGGTTAGATGACAACATGACAGGTTTCTCTGGTCCTTCTCTCAGGGCTAAGTAAAGGTTAGATTGCAACATGACAGGTATCTCTGGTCCTTCTCTCAGGGCTAAGTAAAGGGTTAGATTGCAACATGATAGGTATCTCTGGTCCTTCTCTCAGGGCTAAGTAAAGGGTTAGATTGCAACATGACAGGTATCTCTGGTCCTTCTCTCAGGGCTAAGTAAAGGGTTAGATTGCAACATGATAGGTATCTCTGGTCCTTCTCTCAGGGCTAAGTAAAGGGTTAGATTGCAACATGACAGGTATCTCTGGTCCTTCTCTCAGGGCTAAGTAAAGGGTTAGATTGCAACATGATAGGTATCTCTGGTCCTTCTCTCAGGGCTAAGTAAAGGGTTAGATTGCAACATGACAGGTATCTCTGGTCCTTCTCTCAGGGCTAAGTAAAGGGTTAGATTGCAACATGATAGGTATCTCTGGTCCTTCTCTCAGGGCTAAGTAAAGGGTTAGATTGCAACATGATAGGTATCTCTGGTCCTTCTCTCATGGCTACGTAAAGGGTTAGATTGCAACATGACAGGTATCTCTGGTCCTTCTCTAGGGGGTAAGTAAAGGGTTAGATTGCAACATGATAGGTATCTCTGGTCCTTCACTCAGGGCTAAGTAAAGGGTTAGATTGCAACATGATAGGTATCTCTGGTCCTTCTCTCAGGGCTAAGTAAAGGTTAGATTGCAACATGACAGGTATCTCTGGTCCTTCTCTCAGGGCTAAGAAAGGGTTAGATTGCAACATGATAGGTATCTCTGGTCCTTCTCTCAGGGCTAAGTAAAGGGTTAGATGACAACATGACAGGTTTCTCTGGTCCTTCTCTCAGGGCTAAGTAAAGGTTAGATTGCAACATGATAGGTATCTCTGGTCCTTCTCTCAGGGCTAAGTAAAGGGTTAGATTGCAACATGATAGGTATCTCTGGTCCTTCTCTCAGGGCTAAGTAAAGGGTTAGATTGCAACATGACAGGTATCTCTGGTCCTTCCCTCAGGGCTAAGTAAAGGGTTAGATTGCAACATGACAGGTGTCTCTGGTCCTTCTCTCAGGGCTAAGTAAAGGTTAGATTGCAACATGACAGGTATCTCTGGTCCTTCTCTCAGGGCTAAGTAAAGGGTTAGATTGCAACATGACAGGTATCTCTGGTCCTTCTCTCAGTGCTAGGTAAAGGGTTAGATTGCAACATGACAGGTATCTCTGGTCCTTCTCTCAGGGCTAAGTAAAGGGTTAGATTGCAACATGATAGGTATCTCTGGTCCTTCTCTCAGGGCTAAGTAAAGGGTTAGATTGCAACATGACAGGTATCTCTGGTCCTTCTCTAGGGGGTAAGTAAAGGGTTAGATTGCAACATGATAGGTATCTCTGGTCCTTCTCTCAGGGCTAAGTAAAGGGTTAGATTGCAACATGACAGGTATCTCTGGTCCTTCTCTAGGGGGTAAGTAAAGGGTTAGATTGCAACATGATAGGTATCTCTGGTCCTTCTCTCAGGGCTAAGTAAAGGGTTAGATTGCAACATGACAGGTATCTCTGGTCCTTCTCTCAGGGCTAAGTAAAGGGTTAGATTGCAACATGATAGGTATCTCTGGTCCTTCTCTCATGGCTAAGTAAAGGGTTAGATTGCAACATGACAGGTATCTCTGGTCCTTCTCTCAGGGCTAAGTAAAGGGTTAGATTGCAACATGACAGGTGTCTCTGGTCCTTCTCTCAGGGCTAAGGAAAGGGTTAGATTGCAACATGACAGGTATCTCTGGTCCTTCTCTCAGGTCTAAGTATAGGGTTAGATTGCAACATGACAGGTATCTCTGGTCCTTCTCTCAGGTCTAAGTAAAGGGTTAGATTGCAACATGACAGGTATCTCTGGTCCTTCTCTCATTTCTAAGTAAAGGGTTAGATTGCAACATGACAGGTATCTCTGGTCCTTCTCTAGGGGGTAAGTAAAGGGTTAGATTGCAACATGATAGGTATCTCTGGTCCTTCACTCAGGGCTAAGTAAAGGGTTAGATTGCAACATGATAGGTATCTCTGGTCCTTCTCTCAGGGCTAAGTAAAGGTTAGATTGCAACATGACAGGTATCTCTGGTCCTTCTCTCAGGGCTAAGAAAGGGTTAGATTGCAACATGATAGGTATCTCTGGTCCTTCTCTCAGGGCTAAGTAAAGGGTTAGATGACAACATGACAGGTTTCTCTGGTCCTTCTCTCAGGGCTAAGTAAAGGTTAGATTGCAACATGATAGGTATCTCTGGTCCTTCTCTCAGGGCTAAGTAAAGGGTTAGATTGCAACATGATAGGTATCTCTGGTCCTTCTCTCAGGGCTAAGTAAAGGGTTAGATTGCAACATGACAGGTATCTCTGGTCCTTCTCTCAGGGCTAAGTAAAGGGTTAGATTGCAACATGATAGGTATATCTGGTCCTTCTCTCAGGGCTAATTAAAAGGTTAGATTGCAACATGATAGGTATCTCTGGTCCTTCTCTCAGGGCTAAGTAAAGGGTTAGATTGCAACATGACAGGTATCTCTGGTGCTTCTCTCAGGGCTAAGTAAAGGCCAGCAATCAAACCCTCGAGAGAGCTGAGCGGACCTGACTTTTATTGTTACACTCCGACAGCACTGGATTAAAACATATTTCAATGTGCTTTCTTCTCTAATATAGTCAGACATACTCATACAGAGAGAGAGAGAATCGACACACAATATCGACACACACAGTAATGCGTATTAATGCGTTCCTAGAGCCGATCTGTTATTAGTTTTATAGCCCGGCTACTGCAAGTGTGAAAATCCCCCCTACTTGCAATGTATTCGATGCTAAAGTTTTACACCGTATCTGTTCAACAACATCTTTCTGCTTTCATTAATAAAATAACGATAAAAAATGCTTTCAAAATACAGATGTTTATTTCAGCAACATCTCAGCTACATTTCAGTTGCACTTCCCGCCAGCTCTACGACCACGGGTAGAACCTTGCTGAGATGATCAATGTATTTGTTGCGTTGTTGTATCATCAGTTTCTTGCTTGTAGGCTTGGCAGAGTTACTGATATATTTTTCACAATAAAGTAGGCTAATGAAGGCAACAAATTGATGCTTACTGGAACACCCAAACTCATCCAATTGTTATAATAGGATTTGAAACAATAGCATTTAACTAGCACACACAGACATGGACATGAACACACCCCCCCACCCCACGCCCAACCCACACACCATCCTCTCTCTCCTCTTCCCCCCCCCTTCCCTTCCTTGTTCTCTCTCTTCTTTCCATATCTATTGAGCTGAATGTGGGTTGTTGTTGGGCCGGGGGGGGTGGGGCCTCAATGTTTATCAGTGCTTTGGTTCCTACTCTCTGAGCCATGCAAATAATTGTGTTGTTGACTGTTGTCACATGCATTTTTAATCCAGCCACAGGAGCTTGACTAGCGAGCCAAAACTTCCCCCTTCTTCCTTTACTTCCCCTTCCTCCCCCTCTTCCATCTTCCGCCTCTCGCTCTCTCCTTCCATTCCTCCCTTTTCCGCTCTCTCCCTACTACCTCTCCCCCCTCCCTCAGTCGTTCCCTCCCATTCCTCCGTTCTCCACTCTCTCCATCCTCCCTCTCCACCCTCCCTCAGTCGTTCGCTCCTTCCCTTCCTCACACATAGCTATCTGTCCTTTTCAGCCCCTATCATTGGAATCAATGGGATTGATTCTGTCTCTGTCAATGGATTTCTCTGTCAAGGTGAAGCTGCACTTTAATCATGGTGCATCTTAAATATTTTATCAGTCAGAGTTCATCACAGGGTTGGATAGCCTATTGAGGGAAGGGAGGGATGATTTGAGAGGGATGGAATGAGACATTTAAGTGGCTGCTTTTTAACTCTCAATGGGAATACTGGGAATACATATGTTTGAGTTTGTTGGAGGGATAGTGCTACTTTCTCTGTCTTACAGTCACGCCATGTACCCCCCCCACCCACACACACACCCACACGCTTACTATCCTGTAAAGAGTACCTGGAGACATTTTATAGAAGAATTTCATGGGCTTCAGTGGTCATTTAAGGGGGCATGCGTGTTCCATAAATAGACTAGAATGTATTAAAGCCCATTGTTGGGAATGTTCTTCAGCACTGCCTCCAGTCCTAGGGGTTCTGGTAGCTGAATGTGGATTAGTGATGTTATTGCCCATAATGCCATAGCAGTGACTGCTTTGAACTAAGGCCTGATGACTCCCTCTACTCGGGGTAAGTTGCTTATATCAAATCAAATTTGTTTATATAGCTCTTCGTACATCAGCTAATATCTCAAAGTGCTGTACAGAAACCCAGCCTAAAACCCCAAACAGGAAGCAATGCAGGTGTAGAAGCATGATGGCTAGGAAAAACTCCCTAGAAAGGCCAGAACCTAGGAAGAAACCTAGAGAGGAACCAAGCTATGAGGGGTGGCCAGTCCTCTTCTGGCTGTACCGGGTGGAGATTATAACAGAACATGGCCAAGATGTTCAAATGTTCATAAATGACCAGCATGGTCAAATAATAATAATCACAGAGTTGTCGAGGGTGCAGAAAGTCAGCACCTCAGGAGTAAATGTCAGTTGGCTTTTCATAGCCAATCATTAAGAGTATCTCTACCACTCCTGCTGTCTCTAGAGATTTGAAAACAGCAGGTCTGGGACAGGTAGCACGTCTGGTGAACAGGTCAGGATTCCATAGCGGCAGACAGAACAGTTGAAACTGGAGCAGCAGCACGGCCAGGTGGACTGGGGACAGCAAGGAGTCATCAGGCCAGGTATTCCTGAGGTATGGTCCTAGGGCTCAGGTCCTCCGAGAGAGAGAGAGAAAGAAAGAGAGAATTAGACAGAACATACTTAAATTCACACAGGACACTGGTAAGACAGGAGAAGTACTCCAGATATAACAAACTGACCCTAGCCCCCCGACACAAACCACTGCAGCATAAATACTGGAGGCTGAGACAGGAGGGGTCAGGAGACACTGTGGCCCCATCCGAGGACACCCCCGGACAGGGCCAAACAGGAATGATATAACCCCACCCACTTTGCCAAAGCACAGCCCCCACACCACTAGAGGGATATCTTTAACCTCCAACTGACCATCCTGAGACAAGGCAGAGTATAGCCCACAAAGATCTCCGCCACGGCACAACCCAAGGGGGGGCGCCAACCCAGACAGGAATATCACATCAGTGACTCGACCCACTCAAGTGACGCACCCCTCCTAGGGACGGCATGAAAGAGCACCAGTAAGCCAGTGACTCAGCCCCTGTAATAGGGTTAGAGGCAGAGAATCCCAGAAAGAGGGCCAGGCAGAAACAGCAAGGGCGGTTCGTTGCTCCAGAGCCTTTCCGTTCCCCTTCACACTCCTGGACCAGACTACACTCAATCTCAGTCTTTATTGAAGAGATGAGTCTTCAATAAAGACTTAAAGGTTGAGTCCGAGTCTGCGTCTCTCACATGGGTAGGCAGACCATTCCATAAAAATGGAGCTCTATAGGAGAAAGCCCTGCCTCCAGCTGTTTGCTTAGAAATTCTAGGGACAATTAGGAGGCCTGTGTCTTGTGACCGTAGCGTACGTGTAGGTATGTACGGCAAACACTGTCTACTGTATAACCAAATTGTGTATTTTCTACACTAGTTTTGAGGCAGGTCAAAAACTGCTAATTAAATAGTTTTGGGACATAGTGTAGCTACGTTTCCTGCTTCACTCCCTGAAGAACTTAATTTCCAGAATTGGCTAGACTGAAGAACATGAATAGACAGCACTAATAATGTCATCATTTGCATCCTAACTATGTAACAGCATAAACATGCAGAAGAAGAGAGAGACTGTGACAGATACAGTGGGGCAAAAAAGTATTTAGTCAGCCACCAATTGTGCAAGTTCTCCCACTTAAAAAGATGAGAGGCCTGTAATTTTCATCATAGGTACACTTCAACAATGATAGACAAAATGAGAAAAAAATCCATAAAATCACATTTTAGGAATTTTAATGAATTTATTTGCAAATTATGGTGGAAAATAAGTATTTGGTCACCTACAAACAAGCAAGATTTCTGGCTCTCACAGACCTGTAACTTCTTCTTTAAGAGGCTCCTCTGTCCTCCACTCATTACCTGTATTAATGGCACCTGTTTGAACTTGTTATCAGTATAAAAGACACCTGTCCACAACTTCAAACAGTCACACTCCAAACTCCACTATGGCCAAGACCAAAAAGCTGTCAAAGGACACCAGAAACAAAATTGTAGACCTGCACCAGGCTGGGAAGACTGAATCTGCAATAGGTAAGCAGCTTGGTAAGCAGTTTGGTTTGAAGAAATCAACTGTGGGAGCAATTATTAGGAAATGGAAGACATACAAGACCACTGATAATCTCCTTCGATCTGGGACTCCACACAAGATCTCACCCCATGGGGTCAAAATGATCACAAGAACGGTGAGCAAAACTCCCAGAACCACACGGGGGGACCTAGTGAATGACCTGCAGAGAGCTGGGACCAAAGTAACAAAGCCTACCATCAGTAACACACTACGCCGCTAGGGACTCAAATCCTGCAGTGCCAGACGTGTCCCACTGCTTAAGCCAGTACATGTCCAGGCCCGTCTGGAGTTTGCTAGAGAGCATTTGGATGATCCAGAAGAAGATGAAACCAAAATATAACTATTTGGTAAAAACTCAACTCGTCATGTTTGGAGGACAAGGAATGCTGAGTTGCATCCAAAGAACACCATACCTACTGTGAAGCATGGGGGTGGAAACATCATGCTTTGGGGCTGTTTTTCTGCAAAGGGACCAGGACGACTGATCCGTGTAAAGGAAAGAATGAATGGGGCCCTGTATCGTGAGATTTCGAGTGAAAACCTCCTTCCATCAGCAAGGGCATTGAAGATGAAACGTGGCTGGGGTCTTTCAGCATGACAATGATCCCAAACACACCACTCGGGCAACGAAGGAGTGGCTTCGTAAGAAGCATTTCAAGGTCCTGGAGTGGCCGAGCCAGTCTCCAGATCTCAACACCATAGAAAATCTTTGGAGGGAGTTGAAAGTCCGTGTTGCCCAGCAACAGCCCCAAAACATCACTGCTCTAGAGGAGATCTGCATGGAGGAATGGGTCAAAATACCAGCAACAGTGTGTGAAAACCTTGTGAAGACTTACAGAAAACGTTTGACCTCTGTCATTGCCAACAAAGGGTATATAACAAAGTATTGAGATAAACTTTTGTTATTGACCAAATACTTATTTTCCACCATAAATTGCAAATACATTCATAAAAAAATTATACAATGGGATTTTCTGGATTTTTTTCCCTCATTTTGTCTGTCATAGTTGAAGTGTACCTATGATGAAAATTACAGGCCTCATCTTTTTAAGTGAGAGAACTTGCACAATTGGTGGCTTGACTAAATACTTTTTGCCCCACTGTATAGTGGATGACAAAGAGAAAAGAGAGAGAGAGATCAGACTTGCAGCATCGATCTGTGTCTGCAACCTCACTGGCAATGAGTCATCACTTTTTTCCGTATTTTTCTCTCCCACACTCTCTGTCTCTCCTCTGGTTGCTGGGAGCTGTGTCTTCATATGACCTCTTATACAAGTTATTGCATTTGGAGTGGAGAGGTAACTCTGAGACCTTCCCTCTGCACCTGTTGTAGCTGAGGAGCATTAGTAATAATATTAGACCTGTTGTAGCTGAGGAGCATTAGTAATAATATTAGACCTGTTGTAGCTGAGGAGCATTAGTAATAATATTAGACCTGTGGTAGCTGAGGAGCATTAGTAATAATATTAGACCTGTGGTAGCTGAGGAGCATTAGTAATAATATTAGACCTGTGGTAGCTGAGGAGCATTAGTAATAATATTAGACCTGTGGTAGCTGAGGAGCATTAGTAATAATATTAGACCTGTTGTAGCTGAGGAGCATTAGTAATAATATTAGACCTGTTGTAGCTGAGGAGCATTAGTAATAATATTAGACCTGTTGTAGCTGAGGAGCATTAGTAATAATATTAGACCTGTGGTAGCTGAGGAGCATTAGTAATAATATTAGACCTGTGGTAGCTGAGGAGCATTAGTAATAATATTAGACCTGTGGTAGCTGAGGAGCATTAGTAATAATATTAGACCTGTGGTAGCTGAGGAGCATTAGTAATAATATTAGACCTGTTGTAGCTGAGGAGCATTAGTAATAATATTAGACCTGTTGTAGCTGAGGAGCATTAGTAATAATATTAGACCTGTTGTAGCTGAGGAGCATTAGTAATAATATTAGACCTGTTGTAGCTGAGGAGCATTAGTAATAATATTAGACCTGTTGTAGCTGAGGAGCATTAGTAATAATATTAGACCTGTTGTAGCTGAGGAGCATTAGTAATAATATTAGACCTGTTGTCGCTGAGGAGCATTAGTAATAATATTAGACCTGTTGTAGCTGAGGAGCATTAGTAATAATATTAGACCTGTTGTAGCTGAGGAGCATTAGTAATAATATTAGACCTGTTGTAGCTGAGGAGCATTAGTAATAATATTAGACCTGTTGTAGCTGAGGAGCATTAGTAATAATATTAGACCTGTGGTAGTTGAGGAGCATTAGTAATAATATTAGACCTGTGGTAGCTGAGGAGCATTAGTAATAATATTAGACCTGTTGTAGCTGAGGAGCATTAGTAATAATATTAGACCTGTTGTAGCTGAGGAGCATTAGTAATAATATTAGACCTGTTGTAGCTGAGGAGCATTAGTAATAATATTAGACCTGTTGTAGCTGAGGAGCATTAGTAATAATATTAGACCTGTTGTAGCTGAGGAGCATTAGTAATAATATTAGACCTGTTGTAGCTGAGGAGCATTAGTAATAATATTAGACCTGTGGTAGCTGAGGAGCATTAGTAATAATATTAGACCTGTTGTAGCTGAGGAGCATTAGTAATAATATTAGACCTGTTGTCGCTGAGGAGCATTAGAAAGTGTCCCGTCCTGACCATAGAGAGTCCTTATTTTCTATGGTAGAGTAGGTCAGGGCGTGACTGGGGGGTTAGACTAGTTTTTTATTTCTATGTGGGGTTCTAGGTTTGATTTTCTGTGTTGGTGATTGTGTATGATTCCCAATTAGAGGCAGCTGGTAATCGTTGTATCTAATTGGGGATCATATTTAGGTAGCCTTTTGCCACCTGTGTTTATGGGATATTGTTTTGAGTTAGTGCACGTAGCATCTCTGCAGTCACGGTTTGTTGTTAGTTTATTGTTAATTTGTTTTTGTCTTTGCTAAGTTTGACTTTATTCATTAAATTATGTGGAACTTAATATCCGCTGCACCTTGGTCCCACATTTATTCTAGCGAACGTGACAGTAAGACTACAGTATTAGACCTGTTGTAGTTGAGGAGCATTAGTAAGACTACAGTATTAGACCTGTTGTAGTTGAGAAGCATTAGTAAGACTACAGTATTAGACCTGTTGTAGTTGAGAAGCATTAGTAAGACTACAGTATTAGACCTGTTGTAGTTGAGAAGCATTAGTATGTTCAACGTTTGTATACTAGACTACAGAACGAACACAGGTCAAAATTCATCCAGTGGGTGGATCCCTCTCCAATTGTGCAGGGAATGAAGAAAAAGAGGACCCCCTTTTTTTCACACCCACCCACAACGTGTTCCCCCCCAAAACGCATATGCCTTCTCCTCCAACACGTACCCCCTCGACGGCCCCCGTTTATACACGTGCGCTAAACGCATGGAAGATCAATGATTTATACATTCATTCATGTTTTGTCGGGAGCACACAATCATAGGCCTTTCCTAAGCTCCGCTAGGTCACAAAGACTGTCGCTCCCTGCCTTAAAATTGCCAACTGTGGTAGAAATAATGAGTTTTCTCAAGTGTGACACCTACAGTGTGGTATTCCAAGCTCCCTGGAGAGGCACAACATACGGAAGAAAGAAGCAGGGGAAAATTGAGCGAGAATGCTCACCTCGTCAACACCATTGCCTTCTGTCAAATGAAAAGAGCAGTGAGGAGAAATGCTTTATTACCTGCTAGCACCTTGATCAGTGGAGTGTTGAGGATGGGTTATGTGTGTGTGTGTGTGTGTGTGTGTGTGTGTGTGTGTGTGTGTGTGTGTGTGTGTGTGTGTGTGTGTGTGTGTGTGTGTGTGTGTGCGTGAACTGAAGAGATCGCTATCTATCCGTCTCCCCGAATATGATTAATAACACTGCATGTATATGCAGTTAAAAGCTATAAGGCATTGGGGCATGTGCGACTGCAAATGCGCCGTTGAATATGTAATGCCTGTAGAATAATGAGGTGGAAACGGGCGACAATGCCGACTGAGTCATTGCTGTGAAATGACGTACTCCGCAACCGTGGTGAATGGGTAAAACTGGCAGGTTTTCTTCTCTACCCGGCTCTTAGTCTTCGAGCGACTGTAATAAGATTCCCAAGAGATTAGGTGATAAAGTGAAACCAGGTGAAATGCTCTTTCCTCTCCTCTTCTCTCTCCCCCTCTTTCCTCTCCTCTTCTCTCTCCCCCTCTTGGGACTTATTGAAAAGCATTAGGCCATCAAAATCAGGTTATTCCAGCGTTGAAAAGTGTTTTAAGGGTTTTCAAAATAATCCCCCATGTGAGCAGTCGCCGACGGTAACAAGCCTCTTGAAGTGTGTCAACATTTGTACGTGAACCATTTATAACAAAACAACTAGTTATCAAATCAAATTGAATCAAATATAATTGGTCACATACATATATTTAGCAGATGTTATTGCAGGTGTAGCATAATGCTTGTGTTCCTAGCTCCAACGGTGCAGAAGTATCTAACAATTCACAACAATACACACACATCAGAAAGTAAAAGAATGGAGTTAAGAAAATATATAAATATTAGGACGAGCAATGTCAGAGTGGCATTGACTAAAATACAATAGAGTAGAATACAGTATATACATATGAGATGAGTAAAGCAGTATACAAGAACATTATTTAAACATGATTAAAGTGACTAGTGTTCCATTATTAAAGTGGCCAGCGATTCTATGTATATAGGGCAGCAGCCTCTAATGTGCAGGGTTGCATAACCAGGTGGAAGCCAGCTAGTGATGTCTATTTAACAGCCTGATGGCCTTGAGATAGAAGCTGTTTTTCAGTCTCTCGGTCCCAGCTTTGATGCACCTGTACTGACCTCACCTTCTGGATGATAGCGGGGTGAACAGGCAGTGACTCGGGTGGTTGAAGTCCTTGATGATCGTTTTGGCCTTCCTGTGACATCGGGTGCTGTAGGTGTCCTGGAGGGCAGGTACTTTGCCCCCGGTGATGAGTTGGGCAGACCCGCACCACCCTCAGGTCGTCAGAGGGTAAAATATAAGTTATGATTAGTAGATGTTGTTCAACTTTGCTCATTTACCAGAGTTTCTCTGTGTTAATTGTCAACTTAGCTGTAATTAAAATCAGTATTTGCTTCAATATAAGATTGGAACCTTGAAAACAGAGAACTGTAGGTTTGTGATTATGGAGTGAGACACAAACAAACAAGTTGAATGCCAAGGCTCATGAGGGCGAGAAGGACTGATCCATTCCATCTACAGTATTTCATCTATTCCAGCCCAGTGAGGTAAAACATTTCATTAAGGATACCCTCAACAAAGGGCAAATTAACTCAATTACACATTCAAGGAAGTTGATCGACATTCGTGGAAGTTGAAGTTAATCCTCAATATAGTCCTTCATTAGCTTTAGGGTTGGCTGGGTTTTTCAATCAGACTTCGCTAAACGATTTCACCATGGCGTTTGTTATTATAGGAAAACTCACCTTGAGTGTAGCCAGGAATGAATAGTTCTGAACATTCTGATGCATCTGTTGGCATCAAGACGACAAATGTCGCAGTAAATTATTGTAGGTACATTGGCTCTTTGAGTGTGAAACTCGCAGCTCAGACTGCCTTACAAAATACTGTAGAACTCAACCACTCTTGACGATGGATTAGGCATGTTTTTCTTTTGAGGTTTAAAGAGTTACTCTACATTATACGAAGTAATGAGCAGGTTAGGTAACCAACCACCACTAATTTCGGGTGGGTCGCAAAAAAACCGAATCTCCTGCCTGGGATTCCGACTGTGCCTCATTTAACGAGTCACACCTCCATCAGCCCTACATCTACTGAAGATACTGTGGACTCAATTAAGACAAGCGTGACTCCCTCCAAATCCTCGGCAAGGCTGGGGGGGGGCTTAAAGCAGCAGAGGCGTGTTACAATGTGTCATATTCAGAGGTTGTCCCTGAGGGCCAAGCTGAGCCCTCTGAGCTGACATAAGTACACTCCTGGATCATAGAGTGCTCCAGTAGAATCTGAGAAATCATGTCGTGCCTTGTGTACAGTATCGAGTATAATCTCCCGTGGGCAGATTCTGTATGCAGACTGAAGAGTCTGCCGGGACTGAATGGGATGTGTGAGATAACAAGCAGAAATGGTTCCGGTCTTTGGGTTTGTGTCACTGGTTATTTTGACGTATCTTCTCCTTGTGTGCTTCACTTCACAGATCAGAAAGGGGAGGGGCTTTGGCTGAAAGTTTCCTTGTACAATGGTTGAGACTTAGTTTTTGCTAGAACTCTCAATTTCTAACATGAAGGTGACCAGATTACACAATATTTTACTTGTAAGTTAACCAAAATTACAAGTGTTTCAATGCAAACATGCTTTGCCCTGTGTACAGTGGAACAATATTGACTCAAACACCTTGTTACAGTCACAAAGGCCAAACAACTAGATACTCAGCAGTGGTTCTCAATCCTGGTCCTGGGGGCCCAAAAGGGTGCACATTTTTGTTTTTGTCCTAGCACTACACACCTGACTCAAATCATCAACGCCTTTTGACGAGTTGATCATTTGAATCAGCTGTGTAGTGCTAGTGCAAAAACAAAAATGTGCACCCTTTTGGGTCCCCAGGACCAGGATTGAGAACCAGTGAGATACTGTAATGCAAATGCCTGTCAAAGACTATTGGGTAGAAAAAAAAACATTGCCCGATACAACTGAGGACTTTTCTAACAGAGTGCAGGTCTCTATTACATCTTTCATTCATAACGTTCCTTTTTGTACCCTGCACCTGCAGTATAAACCGGAACACACCTATTCTCAGAGCCACGGAGGCTCCAACAAGGGTTTCTCGGGTGACTAAAGGGCCTCATAAAGAGAGTGTAAAAAGGTTATGTTGGCGTGTTCTTTAAATAACATGGGCCAGAGCATTATGAGCATTACGGCTATTCACAGTAATGTCCTGATCACAGTGTCCACCAGCCGCATTTCCTGCACAGCCTTTTGAAACCAATTTACAAAAAAAAGGCCTATTCAGTATTATTTCTTTCTAAATCTTAACAACTCTGCTCTCTCCACGTTCTGGTAAGCATGTCTTAGGCCACATTTAAAGCTTGAATCCTTCAGTGAAATGATTTCTTACTGCACATTTAAAGCTAAAATCGTTAATTGAAACAATAACAAAGCCGTCAACCCGCCCCTGAGTCTGTAAAAAGCTTAGGGATGTGCCTGGAGAAATGTAACCACTCTCAAAGTGTATAGACAGAGCTATGGATGCAAGGACTGATACCCATGCTGTTACAGTTTTAACCATGTTTTGAGGCTATGCAGCCCTCAAACTCAACTCTGGACTTTTTCATTGTTCCTCTCTAATCAGGGACTGATTTGGACGTGGGACACCAGATGGTAGGTAGAACAGAATTCCAGCAGAAATCCAGCAGGTTCTGGATAAGAGAGAATAGGGTAAGAGATGTTGTAGAGATGTATGTTGTTTACAAACAATGGTGTAAAACCAGCTTATATTCTGGGTTCTGATGGGGTATGACTGTTGAACTTAGCTCACGAGGCATGTAGAAGTTACATGCTTCAAGAATCAATGGGTATATACAGTATCATTCATTTATAAGTCCAAAAATTGATGTAGCAACTAAGTTTTCTTGCTTTAAAGGAGAGCAAATTGGCAAACCCTCAGCAGTGACTGGAAGCTGCTCCTTCCTGTATGACGCTGTATATATCAGCCTCTGCTGTGTTTTCCATAAACAATAACTGTTTTAGATATGGCGTGAGACCAATATTTTCTTTTATCGTTTTGACGGTTAGTTAGAGTGAAGTAAAAAATGGGCTGAGTGCTTGTGGGAATATTTCATCAACACACAGCATATAGGCTTCAATGTTGAATCACGGCCAGGAATTCAACTCACATAACCCCCCCCCCCCTCCCTCTTTCTTTTCCCGCTGGGTGGGAGTGAGGCATGCTGGGAGGAATCTATTTGCATGGTGTTTCTGTACGCCTCATTATGTTTCAAAGGCGATCAACGCCAACACACTGGAAAGAACACAAGCTCTGCTGAGGCATAGTTAGAGCCCAGGGTGTCACATTGTCCTGTATTCACAAAGAGTCTCCCTGTCTTATTCATTAGGATCCAAACCACAAAACGGATCCTAAATTAGCACTCCTACTCTAGGACACTGGGAACACGGGCCATTGTACCAGGGCAATGGATTCTGAGAATATTTGATGGTAATTATTAAAGTTGTCTCTCTAATTCATGATTTTTTTCTGTTTATCTTAATTTTCTATAAAGGTAGTCCTGGTGACATGTAATATCTCTAATATGGGACTGACCAGTTTACTGCGCAGAATGGAAGTGTCATATGAATTAGGGATCAAGGGGGGTGAACTCTGACAGCTGATAAGGACACGTGGATTTTAAAGAGGCACTTCCTGGGTTTGTTTGCCTTTCTGTGTGTTTGTTTGTGTGCTTACTCCAACACTGTTGACCAGAGGCTACATAAATCTGGCCCCAGTATCAGACCATCTGTTAGCATTCACCATGCAAAACTACTGAGCGTTCCCCCCAATACTGACCATCTGAAATAGCTGTAATGTAGACACGTGTGCATGAAAGTTACCCAAGCTAATGAAGTGAGAGAAAGAGTGAGAGAATCTAACCACACGCCAGCCAGTGCCAGCACTCAGTCGACTCGCTAATCTGGATGAAAACGTGTAGCAGTCAGTGATTTGTCAGCTTCAGAATGGGACAAGCAGAAGGCTGCAGCACAGAGCTGCTGTGTTGTGTGGATGCCTGCCTGGGTGTCTGTCTTACTGTCTGTCTGGCTCTGTGTATTGTTCTCCGGGAGCAGACTTCCTGACCGCCGTCTTCTTCTCTCAGCAGACTCCCTGCCAGACCCCCTGCGCCACGCAGACTTGAGTTGGCACATCCCGAGTGAGGCCATGCCAGGCATTTGTATACACACACACACACACTCGCAGGCAAGCACAGATGCACATGTGCACACGCGCGCCTGAACATGCAAAAACAAAATGCACGTATGCATAACACTCTTCCAACCCTGTCTGTCAGTGTGTGTGTACATCAGTATCTGTGTCTGTCAGTATCTGTGTGTGTACATCAGTGTCAGTATCTGTGTGTACATCAGTGTCAGTATCTGCATGTGTACATCAGTGTCAGTATCTGTGTGAGTACATCAGTATCTGTGTGTGTGTATCAGTATCTGTGTGTGTGTGTGTATCAGTATTTGTGTGTGTGTATCAGTATTTGTGTGTGTGTATCAGTATCTGTGTGTGTGTATCAGTATCTGTGTGTGTACATCAGTATCAGTATCTCTGTGTGTACATCAGTATCAGTATCTGTGTGTACATCAGTATCAGTATCTGTGTGTACATCAGTATCTGTGTGTGTGCATCAGTATCAGTATCTGTGTGTACATCAGTATCAGTATCTGTGTGTGTACATCAGTATCAGTATCTGTGTGTGTACATCAGTATCAGTATCTGTGTGTGTACATCAATATCTGTGTCTGTCAGTGTGTGTGTGTGTGTACATTAGTATCAGTATATGTGTGGGTCTTCAGTCTCCAGTATGCCGACGGTGAGTCTCGTCGCCCTCCCATGTGTGTGGCTGATGGGAATTCTGATTCCCCGGCGGCTGCACCAGCACTGTGCCTCCTGAGCTGACGAGTGACACTGATGAATCAGATTATCTCTCTCCTTCCTTCCCTCCATCCCTCCTTCACTCTCTCCATCTCTCGCAGGAAGCCTGACCTTTCCAAATAAAACTCATCTCCCTTGTTGATTCCTTGCCTACAAATCCCTTACAGCAACACTTCATGCTCCCTCCCCTCACAAATCCCTTACAGCAACACTTCACCCTCCCTCCCCTCACAAAGCCCTTACAGCAACGCTGCACGCTCCCTTTCATAAAGCCCTTACAGCAACACTTCACGCTCCCTTTCATAAAGCCCTTACAGCAACACTGCACGCTCCCTTTCATAAAGCCCTTACATCAACACTTCATGCTCCCTCCCCTCACAAAGCCCTTACAGCAACACTTCATGCTCCCTCCCCTCACAAAGCCCTTACAGCAACACTTCATGCTCCCTCCCCTCACAAAGCCCTTACAGCAACACTGCACGCTCCCTTTCATAAAGCCCTTACATCAACACTTCATGCTCCCTCCCCTCACAAAGCCCTTACAGCAACACTTCATGCTCCCTCCCCTCACAAAGCCCTTACAGCAACACTTCATGCTCCCTCACCTCACAAAGCCCTTACAGTAACACTGCACGCTCCCTCTCCTCACAAATCCCTTACAGCAACGCTTCACACTCCCTCACCTCACAAACCCCTTACAGCAACACTTCACGCTCCCTCCCCTCACAAAGCCCTTACAGCAACGCTGCACGCTCCCTTTCATAAAGCCCTTACAGCAACGCTGCACGCTCCCTTCCCTCACAAAGCCCTTACAGCAACACTTCATGCTCCCTCACCTCACAAATCCCTTACAGCAACAGTTCACCCTCCCTCCCCTCACAAAGCCCTTACAGCAACACTTCATGCTCCCTCCCTCACAAAGCTCTTACAGCAACACTTCACGCTCCCTCCCCTCACAAGTCCCTTACAGCAACACTTCACGCTCCCTCCCCTCACAAGTCCCTTACAGCAACACTTCACGCTCCCTCACCTCACAAATCCCTTACAGCAACACTTCACCCTCCCTCCCCTCACAAATCCCTTACAGCAACACTTCACGCTCCCTCCCCTCACAAGTCCCTTACAGCAACACTTCACGCTCCCTTTCATAAAGCCCTTACAGCAACACTTCACCCTCCTTCCCCTCACAAATCCCTTACAGCAACACTTCACGCTCCCTCCCCTCACAAGTCCCTTACAGCAACACTTCACGCTCCCTCCCCTCACAAATCCTTTACAGCAACACTTCACCCTCCCTCCCCTCACAAATCCCTTACAGCAACACTTCACGCTCCCTCCCCTCACAAGTCCCTTACAGCAACACTTCACGCTCCCTCCCCTCACAAATCCCTTACAGCAACACTTCACGCTCCCTCCCCTCACAAATCCCTTACAGCAACGCTTCACACTCCCTTTCATAAAGCCCTTACAGCAACGCTTCACACTCCCTTTCATAAAGCCCTTACAGCAACGCTGCACACTCCATCCCCTTACAGGGCTTTGTATGTGTGTCCCTAGGATATCAATACAAAAACCCCTACCTTCTTTCCTGTTTGAGATGTCACTCCTCTCAATCTAACTACTGTTACTGAGGAGTGGATATGGCAGTTATCCCCGTCCTTTTTGAAACGTGGCACACTGCATGCTCGTTCCCTCACAAAGCTCTTACAGCAACACCTTGATAGGATGTACACTTACTGCTTACGACCTCCATCTCATCTGATCAATTCGGAAAAACCATCTATTTCCTGTCAATTTTTACAATATATATTAAATCGGGTTTATTTGAAATATTTTAATAGTTCCTTACTCATGATTGTTAATTTGTGTATAGCCTTTTAAGATCGTCCTGCGACTTTGCACCAGAAAGAAGAAAATGTAGCTAGCTCCGGTAAAATAGGTCTTTTAGTTTTGAATAGTTTGGGCCACAGACGAGAGGTCTTCTGCATTGTAAAGGTGTAACCACGGACACAATGCTCTGTTTGTTTGGCAGAGGCTGTGGTATAGTTAAGCACAGAGCCATACTGTACCAGAGGCTGTGGTATAGTTAAGCCCAGAGCCATACTGTACCAGAGGCTGTGGTATAGTTAAGCCCAGAGCCATACTGTACCAGAGGCTGTGGTATAGTTAAGCCCAGAGCCATACTGTACCAGAGGCTGTGGTATAGTTAAGCCCAGAGCCGTACTGTACCAGAGGCTGTGGTATAGTTAAGCCCAGAGCCGTACTGTACCAGAGGCTGTGGTATAGTTAAGCCCAGAGCCATACTGTACCAGAGGCTGTGGTATAGTTAAGCCCAGAGCCATACTGTACCAGAGGCTGTGATATAGTTAAGCCCAGAGCCATACTGTACCAGAGGCTGTGGTATAGGTAAGCCCAGAGCCATACTGTACCAGAGGCTGTGGTATAGTTAAGCCCAGAGCCGTACTGTACCAAAGGCTGTGGTATAGTTAAGCCCAGAGCCATACTGTACCAGAGGCTGTGGTATAGTTAAGCCCAGAGCCATACTGTACCAGAGGCTGTGGTATAGTTAAGCCCAGAGCCGTACTGTACCAGAGGCTGTGGTATAGTTAAGCCCAGAGCCGTACTGTACCAGAGGCTGTGGTATAGTTAAGCCCAGAGCCATACTGTACCAGAGGCTGTGGTATAGTTAAGCCCAGAGCCATACTGTACCAGAGGCTGTGGTATAGTTAAGCCCAGAGCCATACTGTACCAGAGGCTGTGGTATAGTTAAGCCCAGAGCCATACTGTACCAGAGGCTGTGGTATAGTTAAGCCCAGAGCCATACTTTATGAAATAAATGACTCTGGCTAAGCCTAAGAAGACTTTGCTAATGGTTTTCACAGACAAATGAAAATGACACAAATGACTTTGTTCGTGATGCGCCGCCCCTCAAATGAAACAAGTGTAATACCAGCCTGTGCAGAGCAGACTTGAAACAATGACACAGATGAAACCATTTAATGTTCTATCTGACCGCCACTAGTGCTCCTCAGTCAAAATGCCATGTGCATTCCATCCACAGGCCGTGTTTAGAAGTGAGTGTAAAATGTAATAAAGAATAGGAACATTTCCTCAAGGCACACCAGTGTGGGAACCACTGGGATACTAGGGGACAGTTCCTGTAAAACAAGGGGCTGTGAATGGTGGAGGCCTGTCGGGAGGTGTTACAGTTTCCACCTGGCTCCTTGGAGTGGTTTGTCTGGTGTACAGAGTCACAGCCAGGCTAACACGAGACAGTGGACTGGAACAAGGTCTAGAGCTGTCGGCTGCAGTATCAGGTGTGAGATTAGTTATTTTGTGGCTGAGTGAGCAAGCTGTACATGGCCAGGTGACAGAGTAGGTTATGGTGAGTAATGTGGGTGTACCTTGTGTGTGTGTGTCTGCAGTTAAAGCCTATTAACTAATTTCACCGCAATATTAACAGAGCAGAGAAGTCTGTCCGCCCGTCTGTCCGTCTAGTCCACGAAAGCCAAATATTTGACTTTACACTACTGTAATGTAGACATTTCATGGCCACCAACTGAATAACAACCCAATGAACACTGTCAGGCAGTACGCCTGTGCTTCAAATCCATCCCTTTCATTAAAGTACCCGGCCGTGCCAAGGGTGAGGTAAACTATTTGCTTGCGGGAAGTTTATTTGATTTCATTATGCGATAGAAGAGTACACAATTATTATTATTTTTTTTCAATTGATCAGATCAAATCAAATGTTATTAGCCACATGCGCGGAATACAACAAGTGTAGACTTTACCGTGAAATGCTGACTTACAAGCCCTTAACCAACAGTGCAGTTCAAGAAGAAGAAAATATTTACCAAGTAGACTAAAATAAAACGTAATAATAAAAGTAACACAATAACGAGGCTATATACAGGGGGCACCGGTACCGAGTCAATGTGCTGGGGTACAGGTTAGTTGAGGTCATTTCTACATATGTACACTCAGGGAGTGCAGTTTAAGCTGAACCTTTCCCATTATGCTAGCTCATCTCAGCCAAGTTTCAGGCAAAGAGCGTACCACTAAGTCAAAGGGGCTTGGACAGAGGGCCAGAGGGGAGAAGAGGGGAGTTCTGGGTAGACTTTTAATGCTTTCAACAGCAAAAGTACGCCCAAGCCCTCACAATTAGTTTTCAGTCTTCTTCGATTATTTTCTTTCACAGCAAAGAACAAGAAAAGACAAACAAGGAAAGAGAACAAATGCAATTTTCCCACAAGGATGCTTTAAACCCGACTTACTTCTTTAGGAGGGGGCTGTGGGCAGGGTGCAGTGGGGGGGGTTATCAATACTGGAGATTTCTGCTGTTGTAGTGTACATCATTGGTGTTCTCTTGCCCAGTCCTTCAGATAGAGATTTAAGGATAACAAGAGTTTGTGTGGGTGGGTGGCGTTCTACTAAGCTAACATATGGAATGGTTTTAAGATTTTCATACCATGGATATTTCATCTATTTGATTGGGATTCTTAAAACCCCTGTAGACCCCTGTAGGTATCATTTTTTGAAAAAGTATTTGATGAAACATTGAATTTGGCCTTACTGCTATTAGCCCATAGAAACCTTTTGAATAATACGTTCATAAATGGCCAAACAGATGGTCAAAAATACATCTAAAGGAAGTATGTTATGAAGTGTCAGAGAGAAACAAGGGCACTGCGTTCATCCACCTCTGGCCTGCTCGCCTCCCTACCACTGAGGAAGTACAGTTCCCGCTCAGCCCAGTCAAAACTGTTCGCTGCTCTGGCCCCCCAATGGTGGAACAAACTCCCTCACGACGCCAGGACAGCGGAGTCAATCACCACCTTCCGGAGACACCTGAAACCCCACCTCTTCAAGGAATACCTAGGATAGGATAAAGTAATCCTTCTCACCCCCCCTTAAATGATTTAGATGCACTATTGTAAAGTGGCTGTTCCACTGGATGTCATAAGGTGAATTCACCAATTTGTAAGTCGCTCTGGATAAGAGCGTCTGCCAAATGACTTAAATGTAAATGTAAATGTAGATATGACCCATATTTAACCCCTTTTTGTTAGCACATTCATTTTGTGTTAAAATTCCTGCCCTGGGCTTTTAATGTTACTGTTGTCTCTTTGGGAGATTGACCGTCGACAGCCATTTTGTTTCTGGCTGTGACGTAGCTAGCCAGGCCTCCTCTTGTCGACATCCCAGGTATCTGCAGAGAACATGGAGAGACCGTTTATTTTCTGAATATGAGGAAGACTATTGCTCTCGAAGAGGCTAATCCTTAACAAGGGGAAAGAAAACACAGAAAGTGTGTACATGCTTTGATTATTCTTATTCCAAACATTAGCCACCAGAGCCTTCGTCACGACTATCACTCCACCCTACCCTATCCTACACCTAGCCCTTAGCTAGTTGGCGCTAGAGGTTAATTCAGTGGTGCAGTATCTTCAACCTCCATCTACCAGAGCCAATTAGCAATTAGCCTCCTCCCACGCTACCAGCTAGTGCAGCGCAGAGTGCACCAGAGGGATGGCCCCCACTCACTGCTTTCTGTCTTGATGTGTTTTCATCAGGAAACAGAACATGTCAGAGGTGGAGGAACTGAAGGATCAGTAACGACGGCTCGGCTTTGCAGAGAGACGCGGTAAGTACAGAAAGTTATTGGAGATGATTCATGTGTTCTCACTTTATGGTGTCTTGTGGGTAACGGGGATGCTGAGGCTGTGATTGGTTGGATGTATTCAGAACCTAGAAGTAATGAATTCAAATGTGATAATGAAGTAACTCAACAGAATAGTATAGGATCCCATTTGTTAGCTCGTCAGGCAAGTGGGCTTGAAAGTAACAAATTGACAAGACTGAAAAAATTTGGCAATTTTTTTCTTCATTAGTCCACTGTTCATACAGTCCCAAAATGTTTTGCATGTCAGCAATCAAGTTTAAGATATTGGACTTTCAAGAAGCAAAGTGTAATCAGCCACATCATCATGATACCACCCTGCATACCACTGCTGGCTTGCTTCTGAAGCTAAGCAGGGTTGGTCCTGGTCAGTCCCTGGATGGGAGAACAGATGCTGCTGGAAGTGGTGTTGTAGGGCCAGTAATAGGCACTCTTTCCTCTGGTCTAAAAATATAACCCAATGCCCCAGGGCAGTGACACTGCCCAGTGTACGGGTGCAGTCTTTCGGATGGGACGTTAACCTGGTGTCCTGACTCTCTGAGGTCATTAAAGATCCCATGGCACTTATCGTAAGAATAGGGGTGTTAACCCTGGTGTCCTGGCTGAATTCCCAATCTGGCCCTCAAACCATCACGGTCACCTAATAATCCCCAGTTTACAATTGGCTCATTCATCCCCCCTCCTCTCCCCTGTAACTATTCCCCAGGTCGTTGCTGTAAATGAGAACATGTTCTCAGTCAACTTACCAGCTAAAATAACGGATAAATAAAATAAATAAAATAAAAATGCAAAATTAGAATTGAGCTCATAATAATCAGAGGCAAGGCAATTAATATCACATTATTACTATGTTGTCAAGGGGCATTTCCTCACATGTTGCCAGGAATGCTCTTGCCTTAACAAGTTATATGGCTTGGAAGCAAGTTTTACTTCAAAGATATTGCGTTTGAACTCAGAGGACTCTATCCACTGCATGTCTGTCCATGAAGTCAGAGACTTCTGTAGCATTTTCCAGAGGATTCTTCAGCCCCAACGACATCAATCGGCATTTCTTTTTTCTTTTTCTCTTCAACTGGCAACATCCAAGTTAGGTGTGTGTGTGGGAAGGCTTGAAGGATTTCAAAGCCATCATATCTGTCTCCACCACCCCCAAAAATCCTGAGGTAAAAAACAATAATGAAAAAAGTCCACTTTCGAAGCACAAACTCTACAGGCTTCTTTCTCGAGCCAGCCAGAGCCAGGGAAAAGCCAACAGACCAGGTTGTCAATACCAGGGAACTGAAAGAGAATGTGCTCTGACATGACAACTCATGATGAGAAATCAATAGTCTCCCTCTCTATGTCCTCTGAAAAGAGGGAGCTAAAAGAGGGGGAGAAAATGGAGAGAAAAGAAGGAGTGAAAGGGAAGGGATTGAGGCTTATGGTCTTGAACCCCTGTCATGTGTGAAGCCGAGATACCAGGGGGTCTTCAAAGGTATTGACTGTAGGTCCCCCTAGACCTGGACACAAGCATATATAGGGGAGTAATTCTATATGTACTCTGGGCAGAAGTATATACTAGTCATCTGAATTAGTAGATTATTGAATGAAGAAATGTTCAAACAAAAGAGTAAACAAATTAACAAAAATATTTTGTCACCAAATAGGGTAGACTATTTTTTAATTGTAACTTTTTTTAACTAGGCAAGCCAGTTCAGAACAAATTCTTATTTACAATGACGGCCTATCCCAGCCAAACCCTAGCCCGTACAACGCTGGGCCAATTGTGCTCCGCGCTACAGGATTCCTAATCATGGCCGGCTGTGATACAGCCTGGAATTGAACCAGAGTCTGTAGTGACACCACTATTACTGAAATGCAGTGTCTTAGACCGCTGCGCCACTCGAGACCGCTTCCAAATCTGTCCTGAAATAACATACCATTGCTAATAATTCCTTAATGCCACTCAAGCCTTACATACTGTAGTGTTATGAATACATCTCAAATAGGTCATCATGGGATTTATTGATGTGCCTTTTTGAATGATGGGGGTGGTATGCTTGAAATGACTTTGACCTATTCTGACAGTATGTTTTAGATGGAACATTTACAGACACATTGCCTCATTAAAATTGATGCAGGCCACATTACAAATAAAATAGCACCCATCCCAGCTTATATCCTCAATATCTAGTTCATTTGCAATACAAAAGCAGTCATTTTTCAAAATCGACTTTAATATAACTATCATGATTTACTTGATCTGTCAGGAACATGAAACATTACCAACACAGAGTTTGGAAATGGAGGGAGATTCTATTAACATGTAGTATGAATAGTTTGACTCGCTCAAGTTCTGTTCAAACATTGCTGTTATTGAGAGAAAAGCACCAACATTTCTGATCTTTTAAGAATTCAATATACACTGATCTTAATGTCCCTGTAGGGGGAATGAAAAGATGTGTATGCAACGACGTTTGCACAACCTTCAATTAAAATGGAACCCTTTCAGAAAACTGTAATGACGCATATTTTTTTTAAGATGGGAAAGGGACAGACGACAAAACATTTGAAGAATGTATATTTTCCACTAAAGCGGAAAATGCTTCTTTTTAATTGAGTTTTTAATTTCCCGGGCCAAGGCTCAGCTCTAGTCTTACTGCAGCCGTTCATTCTAATCCATTGCATTGTATCCCTGGCTGAGCTGTCGAATGTTCCAGCCATAGTCTCTGAGAGATTCCAGTGTGACTCAGGCTATCGGCTCCTTCCCTCGCCTCTCTCTGTTAATAATGTGAACGAGTGCATTAGGGATTCTAACGGCCCTCGAGTGCTATACTATCGGAATGGGTAAATGTGGAGATCCACTCGCCTGCCTTTGGGGCCCGAATAGCTAAAAAGGGCATGTTTATCCTCCCGCTCTCTTTCTCTTCTCCTCTCTTTTGTGTGAGGCTCGCTCTCTCCATCCCTTGCTCCCTATTGATTTTACCCAGCCACCTCTAATAAGACAACCGATGTCGCCTTAAAAGAAACATTGTAGAATGTTAATGTATCAACACCAGCTGCCCAACGTTTGTTCTACTTCTACGGAGATGTTTGTATGTGCGTTGGGGGTGGGGGGGTTGTATTTGTTTGTGGTACGTCTGCCACAATAACCACCCACAACTCATTCATCCAGAAACAAGAGAACATTCATTTCAGGTTTAAGAAGATCGGAAGGTGAAAGAGAGAGGAAAGAAGAGGGGGATGGAATACAACAGAGGAGAGGATACCTGCCGGTGCAGAGTGGATTCATCTGTCCTGTTGCTCCTCTCCTCCTCTCCTCCTCTTTAGAGCTATGGCCAATTCATCTTCATTTCCCCCTCTCTGCCACCCCAACACCAGCTAGACAGAGCGCCACAACTAGGCTTTGTGAAATCTCACCTTCCCCACTGTCTTTCTCTAGCAATGATTAAGTTATCTACCTTCCTGAGATACAACGTAGATGTTGGTTGGAATGTGTCGCTCGACAATGTTCTTATTGCGTTTCTTTTCTTTATTTCGCCGCATGATTTAACCTTATATCGACACGTGGCTTAAGACTTAAATCACATTGGCTGCATTCACTTATTATTCACATAGCCCAATTCACTTATTGGTCTTTTGACCAATCAGATCCACTCTGAAAAAGATCTGATGTGAAAAGATCTGATGTGATTGGTTAAAAGACCAATTAGTGGAAAAAAGTACATTGTACATTATTGTATGTGGGTGGTGTTGCCTGCATTTATATTGACTGTATACTATGTGGCAGGCCAAGGCTGCTCCTTTACTGTTCTTTGGTGCAGAACATTCCTTCCTCATGTACAGGGGAATTTCCATGGTTACGGAATTACACGGAGAGTTCGGTTTTTCACTTTAAAATGTATACAAACCCCCCCATTGATTTCAATGTTTCACCCACCATACAATTCTATGCACAGGGACAGATAGTTTGGTAACAGATTTAAACTGAGTTTACCGTCATTCTGTTACCAAACATTGCATCTGCACAGTTCTTCCAGTGAATGTGTTCTTGTGAAAATGTCTGTGTAAATTATTCAACTTAGTCCTTGTGCAGAGTTGTATTGCTTGTTAAACTTAGAAGTCAACGGTTTTTGTTTGGCATATATTTTGAAGTGAAAACTCTTGAGTGATTCTGTTATCGTGGAATTTCCCATAGGCCTTCTCCCCGATCATATGAATGAACATTGATTTTAGATATTGCCAAGACCTTGGTGACCAAATAACTAGATCTAACCTTCACAGTGTAGAGAAGATGGAGGACGGAGAGAGGGAGGGGGTAAAAGAGAAAGAGATAAGAGAGAAAGAGGGTGAAGGAAATGGAGAAAGGAAGGAAGGAGAGAGAGAGACGACCTAATTGCTCATCATTACAACACGGTATATAAACATAATATGACATCTGAAATGTCTTCATTCTTTTGTAACCTCTGTGAGTGTAATGTTTACTGTTCATTTTTATTGTTTATTTCACTTTTGTTTAGTATCTACTTCACTTGCTTTGGCAATGTAAACAAATGTTTTCCATGCCAATAAAGCCCTTCAATTGAATTGAAATGTAAATGAATTGAGAGAGAGTTGCTTTTTTTTACCCCTTCATCACCCCCTTCATCATCAACCCCCCCCCACACACACACACACTTTCACACTCATCGTTAGCTGCTGCTACTCTGCTGCTGTTCTTTATTTGACTCTTGTTATTATACATCCTAGTCACTTTATCCTGCCTTCATATACATATCTACCTCAAGTACCTGGTACCTCTGCAAATTGATCTGGTACTGGTATTCCCTGTATGTAGCTCCACAGGGATCTGGTACTGGTACTCCTTGTATATAGCTCCACAGGGATCTGGTACTGGTACTCCTTGTATATAGCTCCACAGGGATCTGGTACTGGTACTCCTTGTATATAGCTCCACAGGGATCTGGTACTGGTACTCCCTGTATATAGCTCCACAGGGATCTGGTACTCCCTGTATATAGCTCCACAATGATCTGGTACTCCCTGTATATAGCTCCACAGGGATCTGGTACTGGTACTCCCTGTATATAGCTCCACAGGGATCTGGTACTCCCTGTATATAGCTCCACAATGATCTGGTACTCCCTGTATATAGCTCCACAGGGATCTGGTACTGGTACTCCCTGTATATAGCTCCACAATGATCTGGTACTCCTTGTATATAGCTCCACAGGGATCTGGTACTGGTACTCCCTGTATATAGCTCCACAATGATCTGGTACTCCTTGTATATAGCTCCACAGGGATCTGGTACTCCCTGTATATAGCTCCACAATGATCTGGTACTCCCTGTATATAGCTCCACAGTGATCTGGTACGGGTACTCCCTGTATATAGCTCCACAGGGATCTGGTACTCCCTGTATATAACTTCACAGTGATCTGGTACTGGTACTCCCTGTATATAGCTCCACAGGGATCTGGTACTCCCTGTATATAGCTCCACAGTGATCTGGTACTGGTACTCCCTGTATATAACTTCACAGTGATCTGGTACTGGTACTCCCTGTATATAGCTCCACAGGGATCTGGTACTCCCTGTATATAGCTCCACATTGATCTGGTACTGGTACTCCCGGTATATAGCTCCACAGTGATCTGGTACTCCTTGTATATAGCTCCACAATGATCTGGTACTCCCTGTATATAGCTCCACAGTGATCTGGTACGGGTACTCCCTGTATATAGCTCCACAATGATCTGGTACTCCCTGTATATAACTCCACAGTGATCTGGTACTGGTACTCCCTGTATATAGCTCCACAGGGATCTGGTACTCCCTGTATATAGCTCCACAGTGATCTGGTGCTGGTACTCCCTGTATATAGCTCCACAGGGATCTGGTACTCCCTGTATATAGCTCCACAGTGATCTGGTACTCCCTGTATATAGCTCCACAATGATCTGGTACTCCCTGTATATAGCTCCACAGTGATCTGGTACTGGTACACCCTGTATATAGCTCCACAGTGATCTGGTACTCCCTGTATATAGCTCCACAGTGATCTGGTACTGGTACTCCCTGTATATAGCTCCACAGTGATCTGGTGCTCCCTGTATATAGCTCCACAGTGATCTGGTGCTGGTACTCCCTGTATATAGCTCCACAGGGATCTGGTACTCCCTGTATATAGCTCCACAGTGATCTGGTACTCCCTGTATATAGCTCCACAATGATCTGGTACTCTCTGTATATAGCTCCACAGTGATCTGGTACTCCCTGTATATAACTCCACAGTGATCTGGTACTGGTACACCCTGTATATAGCTCCACAGTGATCTGGTACTCCCTGTATATAGCTCCACAGTGATCTGATACTGGTACTCCCTGGTAATCCCATTCGTGTATATTTTATTTTGTTCTTGTTAGCATTTCACTGTAAAGTTTACACCAGTTGTATTTGGCGCTTGTGACTACACAATCACACACACACACACACACACACACACACACACACACACACACACACACACACACACACACACACACACACACACACACACAGATGAATACACTCACAAACTCTTAAATGAACACATTCGATTCCCAATCCAACTCAAATGAAGACACATTCAGAGACACAGACACACACACACCTTGGCCAATCAGAAAGGTGTTTGACGAACAATGCTGGAAGTAGCTCAGTTAATAATAATGAGCTGGGGAGCACACTCCATCTTTATCCTTCTCTCTATCCCTCTGTCCTGTACCAACCTGTAGTACCTGCTGGAGGAGTTGTCATGCTGCACCATCCTCAGAACCGTTCCCCAGCACTGCACCATCCTCAGAACCGTTCCCCAGCACTGCACCATCCTCAGAACCGTTCCCCAGCACTGCACCATCCTCAGAACCGTTCCCCAACACTGCACCATCCTCAGAACCGTTCCCCAGCACTGCACCATCCTCAGAACCGTTCCCCAGCACTGCACCATCCTCAGAACCGTTCCCCAGCACTGCACCATCCTCAGAACCGTTCCCCAGCACTGCACCATCCTCAGAACCGTTCCCCAACACTGCGCCATCCTCAGAACCGTTCCCCAACACTGCGCCATCCTCAGAACCGTTCTCAGAACCCATCACCCAACACTGCGCCATCCTCAGAACCGTTCCCCAACACTGCGCCATCCTCAGAACCGTTCCCCAACACTGCGCCATCCTCAGAACCGTTCCCCAACACTGCGCCATCCTCAGAACCGTTCCCCAACACTGCACCATCCTCAGAACCGTTCCCCAACACTGCGCCATCCTCAGAACCGTTCCCCAACACTGCACCATCCTCAGAACCGTTCCCCAACACTGCACCATCCTCAGAACCGTTCCCCAACACTGCACCATCCTCAGAACCGTTCCCCAACACTGCACCATCCTCAGAACCGTTCCCCAACACTGCACCATCCTCAGAACCGTTCCCCAACACTGCACCATCCTCAGAACCGTTCCCCAACACTGCACCATCCTCAGAACCGTTCCCCAACACTGCACCATCCTCAGAACCGTTCCCCAGCACTGCACCATCCTCAGAACCGTTCCCCAACACTGCACCATCCTCAGAACCGTTCCCCAACACTGCACCATCCTCAGAACCGTTCCCCAGCACTGCACCATCCTCAGAACCGTTCCCCAACACTGCACCATCCTCAGAACCGTTCCCCAGCACTGCACCATCCTCAGAACCGTTCCCCAACACTGCACCATCCTCAGAGCCATTCCCCAGCACAGCACCATCTTCTCGCATAAAAAAACCCACCGGGATATCCAACACAGCTATTCCCCTGGTCCTTAAAAGGGAATTTAAACATAAATATAGGTTGTATTTACAATGGTGTTTGTTCTTCACTGGTTGGCCTTTTCTTGTGGCAACAGGTCACAAATCTTGCTGCTGTGATGGCACACTGTGGTGTTTCACCCAGTAGGTATGGGAGTTATCAAAATTGGATTTGTTTTCAAATTCTTTGTGGGTCTGTGTAATCTGAGGAAAATATGTGTCTCTAATATGGTTGTACATTTGGCAGGAGGATAGGAAGTACAGCTCTCTTTCTCTCTCTCTTTCCCTTCCTCTCTCTCTCTCTTTCCCTTCCCCCTCTCTCTCTCTCTTTCCCTTCCTCCTCTCTCTCTCTCTTTCCCTTCCTCCCATCTCTCTCTTTCCCTTCCTCCTCTCTCTCTCTCTTTCCCTTCCTCCTCTCTCTCTCTCTCTCTTTCCCTTCCTCCTCTCTCTCTCTTTCCCTTCCTCCTCTCTCTCTCTCTTTCCCTTCCTCCTCTCTCTCTCTCTTTCCCTTCCTCCTCTCTCTCTCTCTTTCCCTTCCTCCTCTCTCTCTCTTTCCCTTCCTCCTCTCTCTCTCTTTCCCTTCCTCCTCTCTCTCTCTTTCCCTTCCTCCTCTCTCTCTCTTTCCCTTCCTCCTCTCTCTCTCTTTCCCTTCCTCCCTCCTCTTCTCCCTCCTCTCTCTCTCTCTCTCTCTCTCTCACCCCCCCTCCCTCTCTCTCCCCCCCCCTCTCTCTCTTTTCATGAGCTCTGCCGTATGCATCAGCTAGCCTCACCTGCTGCATGGCAGATCTCCCATAAGGAGCCCAGCAGTCATAGTCTTGTGTCATAGTCTTGTTAATTGCCTTTCTTAGAGAGAGAGAGAAGAACAGAGAGGGAGCGAGAGAGAAAGGGGAGGGGGAGGGAGAGAGGAACACACAGGGAAAGAAAGAGTCCCCTGCTGCATTGCCTGGATCTAGCTGTGGCAGTGCGTTAGAGAGAGAGAGAGGAGAGGAGAGGAGAGAGAGAGGGAGAACGTCAGCGTCCCATCCTGCCTGCCTCCACCAGTCTAGTCTAGGTGCTCCATCTGACAGCACAAGATTGATGGATTGAGCTGTTTATCGCACCTAACATCAATTCTGTCCTGCCTTCTCTTTCATTCCCTGCTTCAGTCCCTCATCCCCTCCCTCTCTCCCACCCTTCCCTCCCCACTCTTGGACCCCCACTTCCCTCTCTCCTCCGTTTTTAAAGGCGTATTTTATGCTGCCAGAGAGAGCGGCGCGACAGTGAGAGAGTGAGAGACGATCTTATATGCCTCAAAGCATTTCGCAAGGATTCGTGAGGAAGCGCTAGCCGGGACTGAGCTGGACTGGACCGTGGCATTCCTTGGAGGAGGGAGAGCCGTGGATATGGAGGACGGTGGGACACGGCACCTCGGCCATGAGTGCAGGGTGGACATGATGGAAGAGGAGGGGGAGCCGCTGACCGGAGGAGATGGACTGACCGGAGCTGGTGAGCTCTACATTTACTGTAGATCATAGGCAGATCCAGGCTTCGGTGGCCAAAGTGCTGTCACCCTTCCCCCCCCCATCACCACAGATGATTAAACTAATTGAGTTCTATACTGAAGATCCTGATTAGTTGATTATTGGAGTCAGGTGTGTTAGCTGGGGCTGGGGCAACAGTGTGACACCAATCAGGCCCCTGAGGACTGGACTTGGCCTTCCCTGCTGTAGATACAGCTTTCTTCTCTCTTTAGTTCACTCACTCGTTCATAGAATGCTGCTCCTTCATCCTCTCCTCGTTCTCGCTGTCTATCTCGTTCTCTTTCTTTCTCCCTCTCCTATATGCTTTCTCATTCATTCTCTCTCTGTTTTCCCTTTACCTGTGTCCTCAATTATCCTCATCCATCCTCCACTAACCTCCACTCCTCATGCTCCACTTCTCTGCATTCTACCCCTCGGTACACACAGGTCATTTCTAGTTTTGGTTTACATTTGGTTGAATTGTCAACTAACATGAAATGAATAGAAAATGTCACCATGTCATTGAAATTAGGTTCTAAGGTGTGTGGAAAAATACAAAATGTCCTTACGTTGATGACGTGTTTCAAGTCCAATAAGTTTTCCACGTGGATTCAACGTCATCACATTGAATGCTTTTGTTGAAGTGACGTTGTTTCCCAACCCTACGTAGAATGTATGCAGGCCTCACTGTAAGTCACTTTGGATAAAAGTCTGCTAAATAGCATTTATTGTTATTATTATTATTGTATATTATATAGTGATTCAATCATTTTTTGCCCAGTGGTTATATTTGTTAGTCTGAAGCTTATTGACATACATGATTGTGTGTGTTTGTGTGTGTGTGCGCGTACGTGTCTATGCCTACGCTCTTGTTCCCTGGGGCAGAAAAATATCAAAATGCACAATGTATCATCAAAGGTATATAATGATCTCACATGGTATTGTTCGGTACCTGTTAGGGTACTGCCCGGCATGCTCTATAGCAGGGGGATTTTCAGAATGGTTTGTTTCAATATGTGTGTTTTTTTCATGCAAAATGATTTATTGATCGTATGCTACACAACTATTGATTTATTTGTTTCACCTTTATTTAACCAGGTTAGCTAGTTGAGAACAAGTTCTCATTTACAACTGCGACCTGGCCAAGATAAAGCAAAGCAGTGCGACACAAACAACAACACAGAGTTACACATGGAATAAACAAGCGTACAGTCAATAACACAATAGAAAAAAAATGAAGTCTATATACAGTGAAAAATAATATAAGGATAAATTACATACATTTTTTATAACTAATCCAATTTGTTAGTAGTTGGACTCCTTGCACCCGTTACTGAGATTGTTCCCGTTTAGATTGTTAATCAATTTGTCTACCTTGGCAGTCGTTCTAAATGCAGGTTGCAGTAGATTAAAAGTTCACATTTTTTTAATATCCTAACTCTGGCTGGATTTCAATAGGAATTAAAAAGCACTTTGCAAGCCAGCATAATGTGACTTGACTGATGTGGCCTGCAATCCAGCAGTTTCAGATCACTGTGTTGGTAAAAATGGACTTTCAAAGTATGGCCTTATATGATATATGTATTGTCATTAAGAGTTTAATTTCCATTCTAAAATTTTCACTTAGGCACTCAGTTGGTGAAAGCTACAAGACTGAAAGCCATGAATGCAACAACTCTGTCACTAGCAAACACAGTCATGGGTGGTACTGATAACTCAAAGATTTATCTGAAAGGCACCCTGGGAAATATGCAAATATAGTTTTTAAAACAACACCCCAGAACCTCTTTAGAGGTACATTTTTGCCACTTAAAAGGAACCATCTTTTCCCTTAAGGTACACTATTGGCTCTTTTAAGGTACAAACTGCAAGGGTACAATTATGTACCTAGAACTAAAGGTACAAAGAATATACCTTACAGGGCACCACAACAGTGACAAGCGTTTGTACCCCTTTAAGAACAAATGTTATTTCTGTGTGCTGGCGTGCACTTTTTAAGGATCCTAAAAACCACCGTGTGTGCCAAACTGTTGTCACTAATAAGCTTTGGCAGAGGCAAAATATATCTCCTGTGGTCATCACTCCAGGTGCATGATAATGAGATAAGCGTTGATTTCAGGGGTGGCACTGAGCCTCCATTCTGTCTCCTCCTGGGGCTGATGCCATGGCTCTTCAGGAGGACAAATATTGCAGTTTCACCATAGGGCTCAGTATGGTTAGCATCGTAGCACGCTAAACTCGGATGTCTTCCCTGAAGGGTAACAGCAAGTGATTGAAGCCTTTATGAAAATGAACAAAGAATGAGGAACAAGGAACACACACACACACACCCTCTCTCTCTATTTCGTTCCTCTCCTCATCACAGCTTATGGGAACAGGGGATGTTTTGAAATATATGTCCAAATAAGATAATTTCCTGTCAAGTAAAGCTCTTTTCCCCCCTCTTCCGCCCTCCATCCCTCCATCCCTCCCTCCAGCCCAACTTTAAGTGGGTGTGTAATCAGCAATAATTGAACACCTCTGCTCTGGACCTGTGCGTTCCAAATGGCACCCTATTCCCTTTATAGAACACTGCTTTTGACCAGGGCCCGTACGTATCCTATCCCATGTAGGGAGTAGGGTGCCATTTGGGGCGCAGTCATTGAACACCTCCGTTTTTGTTTTCTCAAAGTACGGAGGGGGAAACGGAAGAAGGGAATTGAACAAAGAAGGAAATTATAAAGCCACAGAGCCACAGACAGGTTGACAACCTCCCATTACCAATCACAAGGTGAATTTGTTTCTCTTGTCGCTGGGTTGACGTAGAAGATAAGAGGCGGTGGGAACAGCGTTGGGTGAGATGAGACAGGCTTGGCACGTTCAAGTCACCTAGACTAGAGAGTTTGGTATTCATTGCGCCCACGCGCTCCACATCAAATGTCTAAAAGAGGTCAAAGGTCAGAATCCATTATATTTTTGACCCTGACTGACACAGTTTTGAACAGTCACCTGTATGAATCATCTCAGCATTGACTACTCATGGGCCTATGTTATCGTAGCGTCTGTAAGGCGTGCGTACTGGCGGTAGAGAAGTCAGGCGCAGGAGAGCAAAGACTGTGTTACAACGGCGCAGTTTAATGTTAAAAATCACCGTGAACATAAACAATATATATAATGGGACAAAAACCCCAGACATAACGTACACAAGCACTTACAATAAACAATACCGGACAAGGACATGTGGGGAACAAAGGGTTAAATACACAACACGTAATTGATGGAATTGAAACCAGGTGTGTGGGAAGACAAGACAATACAAATGGAAAATGGAAGGTGGATCGGCGATGGCTAGAAGACCGGTGACGTCGACCGTCGCATGAACAAGGATAGGGACCGACTTCGGAGGAAGTCGTGAGAGTTTCTGGCGCTATAAGCAGCATAATGGTGTTACAAGCAGGATATAGCTTATAGTTAAATAACCTCATTATCAATCCATTATGACACACGCTGTGAATACACAAATCCACCTTTATTATCTAGGATTTGAACCTTTACTGGTCTGGATGTTACCACTTAACCCTCTGACATCTATCCATCCCTCCTAGTTCACCAGTCTAAAACCACCTAATTAACATGCAACTTTACTGTTTCACGCCGCTTCATTAAACGCAGGTGACAAATCCTTCCACCACCATTAACTGTCTGTCCTCTCTCTAGTAGATCCCAGGGCCTTAATGTGACAGTAACTCACTCTCCCCATTCTACCACCACTTACGGTTATTGGGCCTTTTGTTCAAACATCAATCTCGTCAGGTGTGTGTCGGCAGCAGGCCGCGCTAGCTGCTGTCGTTCTGGTGATTGAATCATCAGCATAGTCCAGGTGTTCTTCTGTAACGCCAATTTCTCCAGAAAAAAAGAGACGGCGAGAGATTTTATTCCTCCCAAGTTTCAAACCCCACTGAGCCCTCAGCAGGCAGTGAATTATGGGTAATGCGTTCAATGCATTCCCCTACTCCTAGGTAAATTATATTAAAAGAAAAAAACATGACTGTCTTGGGCCCGGCCTCTTAAATGTAATATCTATTCATGAAAGGGATAAGCGAGGTGATTAAGATTGTCGTAACAACGGCTGCTAACCCACTTTCACAGCCATGCCAGGGCTTTTCCAGGCTTCTCCTTCTCAGGGAAATTGCTTCATTTTCACACCACGTGGCTTCTGCTCGCTCGACACTCTGCAGGGGATGTAGGTGCGTGCAAGGTGGGAGGTATGGAGGGAGGGAAGGAGGAGGAATTTCTCTGGCATCATTTTGTGAGAACTGTGAATGAGCAGCATTCCCATGTGGGTCTTCCTCCCGAGTTCCGACCTCCACCTTCCCACTTTTCTCAGAGTTACGGGCTCAGGACTCTGGCCCCAAGTGGTACACATGTAGGAAGGGGAGGAAAGAGAGATGAAAGAGAGAGAGAGAGAGAGAGGAGGGAGGGAGGGAGGTTAAATGAGCATCTGCGAGACCCCCCCCCAGCGCAAGTCCTTGGAGGTTCATTAGGGCTGTCGTCCCAGAAAAATCACCTTGTGCACTTCAGAATACATTACCCCCTCCTCTCCCTCCCTCCCTCCCTCCCTCCCTCCCTCCTCTCTATACCAGAGCTATTATTTCTAGATTCATATGAAACGTATCACAGATGGGCACACCTCATTTGGCGTGGCCCCCCTCCGGTGTGTGTGTGCTAGTCTGTGCTAGTGTTCGTGTGTGTGTGTGTGTGTGTGTGCCTGATTTGAGTGTATGCATGCCTGCATGTGTGTGCATCTCCAAGGACCCCCCTCATTGGTCTATTTCCATACTTATGGCGCCAGAGGAGTAGCGTAGGTTGCACATTATACTGCACCTGTGTTTCTCTGTCTCTCCGTGCTAATCCAACACACTGGAGTTGGGTCACCTGTTAGTTTAACAACTAGTCTAGTCTACACACCTGGCTAATTCTCTCCTGGTGCAATTAGAGTCAAACTAATTAGGAATTTGTTTGGCTGCGGTTGGGTCAATTCAATTCCTGTAAGGGGTCAATTCCATAGTCCCTGGTAGTGGGAGCTGGTACAGCTTTGCAGGTGCATGGATTCTGTTCTCTATTGATACATCATTTTGTAATTTAGAGGCAAGTCAATATCATCTTGGACAGTTGTGTTAGTTGGTTAGTCCTGTTGGTCTACAGTTGAATGAAATGGGTTAGTCATGTAGACCTACAGTTGAATTAAATGGGTGTAGTCCTGTAGACCTACAGTTTAATTAAATGGGTTAGTCCTGTTGGTCTACAGTTGAATGAAATGGGTTAGTCATGTCGACCTACAGTTTAATTAAATGGGTTAGTCCTGTTGGTCTACAGTTGAATGAAATGGGTTAGTCATGTAGACCTACAGTTTAATTAAATGGGTTAGTCCTGTTGGTCTACAGTTGAATGAAATGGGTTAGTCATGTCGACCTACAGTTTAATTAAATTTGTTAGTCCTGTTGGTCTACAGTTGAATTAAATGGGTTAGTCATGTAGACCTACAGTTTAATTAAATGGGTTAGTCCTGTAGACCTACAGTTGAATGAAATGGGTTAGTCCTGTAGACCTACAGTTGAATGAAATGGGTTAGTCCTGTAGACCTACAGTTGAATGAAATGGGTTAGTCCTGTAGACCTACAGTTGAATGAAATGGGTTAGTCCTGTAGACCTACAGTTTAATTAAATGGGTTAGTCATGTAGAACTACAGTTTAATTAAATGGGTTAGTCATGTAGAACTACAGTTTAATTAAATGGGTTAGTCATGTAGAACTACAGTTTAATTAAATGGGTTAGTCATGTAGAACTACAGTTTAATTAAATGGGTTAGTCCTGTAGACCTACAGTTGAATGAAATGGGTTAGTCATGTCGACCTACAGTTTAATTAAATTTGTTAGTCCTGTTGGTCTACAGTTGAATTAAACGTGTTAGTCCTGTTCGTCTACAGTTGAATTAAATGGGTTTGTCCTGTAGATCTACAGTTGAATTAAATGGGTTTGTCCTGTAGATCTACAGTTGAATTAAATGGGGTTGTCCTGTAGATCTACAGTTGAATTAAATGGGGTTGTCCTGTAGATCTACAGTTGAATTAAATGGGTTAGTCATGTAGATCTACAGTTGAATTAAATGGGTAAGTCCTGTTCGTCTACAGTTGAATTAAATGGGTTTGTCCTGTAGATCTACAGTTGAATTAAATGGGGTTGTCCTGTAGATCTACAGTTGAATTAAATGGGTTTGTCCTGTAGATCTACAGTTGAATTAAATGGGGTTGTCCTGTAGATCTACAGTTGAATTAAATGGGTTTGTCCTGTAGATCTACAGTTGAATTAAATGGGTTTGTCCTGTAGATCTACAGTTGAATTAAATGGGGTTGTCCTGTAGATCTACAGTTGAATTAAATGGGGTTGTCCTGTAGATCTACAGTTGAATTAAATGGGGTTGTCCTGTAGATCTACAGTTGAATTAAATGGGGTTGTCCTGTAGACCTACAGTTGAATTAAATGGGTCAGTCCTGTAGACCTACAGTTGAATTAAATGTGTTGGTCTTGTAGACCTACAGTTGAATTAAATGGGTTTGTCCTGTAGATCTACAGTTGAATTAAATGGGTTTGTCCTGTAGACCTACAGTTGAATTAAATGGGGTTGTCCTGTAGATCTACAGTTGAATTAAATGGGTTTGTCCTGTAGATCTACAGTTGAATTAAATGGGGTTGTCCTGTAGATCTACAGTTGAATTAAATGGGGTTGTCCTGTAGACCTACAGTTGAATTAAATGGGTTAGTCCTGTAGACCTACAGTTGAATTAAATGGGTCAGTCCTGTAGACCTACAGTTGAATTAAATGTGTTGGTCTTGTAGACCTACAGTTGAATTAAATGGGTAAGTCCTGTTCGTCTACAGTTTAATTAAACGTGTTAGTCCTGTAGTCCTACAGTTTAATTAAATGGGTTTGTCTACAGTTGAATTAAGTGTGTTAGTCCTGTAGTCCTACAGTTTAATTAAATGGGTTTGTCTACAGTTGAATTAAGTGTGTTAGTCCTGTAGTCCTACAGTTTAATTAAATGGGTTTGTCTACAGTTGAATTAAGTGTGTTAGTCCTGTAGTCCTACAGTTTAATTAAATGGGTTTGTCTACAGTTGAATTAAGTGTGTTAGTCCTGTAGTCCTACAGTTTAATTAAATGGGTTTGTCTACAGTTGAATTAAGTGTGTTAGTCCTGTAGTCCTACAGTTTAATTAAATGGGTTTTGTCTACAGTTGAATTAAGTGTGTTAGTCCTGTAGTCCTACAGTTTAATTAAATGGGTTTGTCTACAGTTGAATTAAGTGTGTTAGTCCTGTAGTCCTACAGTTTAATTAAATGGGTTTGTCTACAGTTGAATTAAGTGTGTTAGTCCTGTAGTCCTACAGTTTCATTAAATGGGTTTGTCTACAGTTGAATTAAGTGTGTTAGTCCTGTAGTCCTTCAGTTTCATTAAATGGGTTTGTCCTGTAGATCTACAGTTGAATTAAATGGGTTTGTCCTGTAGATCTACAGTTGAATTAAATGGGGTTGTCCTGTAGACCTACAGTTGAATTAAATGGGGTTGTCCTGTAGACCTACAGTTGAATTAAATGGGGTTGTCCTGTAGACCTACAGTTGAATTAAATGGGTTAGTCCTGCAGAGAGAGTTGCTGATTGGTGGAGTGGTTAGAGCCCTGTGAGGTAGAGAGAGCTGTAAAGTGGCTGATTGGTGGAGTGATTAGAGCCCTGTGAGGGAGAGAGAGATGTAAAAGTGACTGATTGGTGAAGTGATTAGAGCCCTGTGAGGTAGAGAGAGCTGTAAAGTGGCTGATTGGTGGAGTGATTAGAGCCCTGTGAGGGAGAGAGAGATGCAAAGTGGCTGATTGGTGGAGTGATTAGAGCCCTGTGAGGTAGAGGGAGCTGTAAAAGTGGCTGATTGGTGGAGTGATTAGAGCCCTGTGAGGTAGAGAGAGCTGTAAAAGTGGCTGATTGGTGGAGTGGTTAGAGCCCTGTGAGGTAGAGAGAGCTGTAAAGTGGCTGATTGGTGGAGTGATTAGAGCCCTGTGAGGGAGAGAGAGATGTAAAAGTGACTGATTGGTGAAGTGATTAGAGCCCTGTGAGGTAGAGAGAGCTGTAAAGTGGCTGATTGGTGGAGTGATTAGAGCCCTGTGAGGGAGAGAGAGAGATGCAAAGTGGCTGATTGGTGGAGTGATT
This sequence comes from Oncorhynchus masou masou, assembly GCF_036934945.1. Lineage (NCBI taxonomy): Eukaryota > Metazoa > Chordata > Actinopteri > Salmoniformes > Salmonidae > Oncorhynchus > Oncorhynchus masou. The sequence continues at coordinate 394,479 of NC_088232.1, read as the reverse complement.
AGAGCCCTGTGAGGTAGAGGGAGCTGTAAAAGTGGCTGATTGGTGGAGTGATTAGAGCCCTGTGAGGTAGAGAGAGCTGTAAAAGTGGCTGATTGGTGGAGTGATTAGAGCCCTGTGAGGTAGAGAGGGCTGTAAAAGTGGCTGATTGGTGGAGTGATTAGAGCCCTGTGAGGTAGAGAGGGCTGTAAAAGTGGCTGATTGGTGGAGTGATTAGAGCCCTGTGAGGTAGAGAGAGCTGTAAAAGTGGCTGATTGTGATTGGCTGTCCCCTATGGTAAAGTGATGCAGAGAGGGCCTTGAGCAGCTCAACAGCTGCGATTGTCCCATGATCCATGACAAGGGTATTTTCTTCTCACCAAGTTTCATCACCAGTCATTTACATTTACGTGATTTAGCAGTGGGTCACTGTCGTATCATGTTATTAACATGTCACAGTCTCAATGTTAAACACCAGTCATGGTAATATCATGTTATTAACATGTCACAGTCTCAATGTTAAACACCAGTCATGGTAATATCATGTTATTAACATGTCACAGTCTCAATGTTAAACACCAGTCATGGTAATATCATGTTATTAACATGTTACATAGTATCAATGTTAAACACCAGTCATGGTAATATCATGTTATTAACATGTCACAGTCTCAATGTTAAACACCAGTCATGGTAATATCATGTTTTTAACATGTCACATAGTCTCAATGTTAAACACCAGTCATGGTAATATCATGTTATTAACATGTCACAGTCTCAATGTTAAACACCAGTCATGGTAATATCATGTTATTAACATGTCACAGTCTCAATGTTAAACACCAGTCATGGTAATATCATGTTATTAACATGTCACATAGTCTCAATGTTAAACACCAGTCATGGTAATATCATGTTATTAACATGTCACATAGTCTCAATGTTAAACATGTCCAGTCATGGTAATATCATGTTATTAACATGTCACAGTCTCAATGTTAAACACCAGTCATGGTAATATCATGTTATTAACATGTCACATAGTCTCAATGTTAAACACCAGTCATGGTAATATCATGTTATTAACATGTCACATAGTCTCAATGTTAAACACCAGTCATGTTATTAACATGTAATATCATGTTATTAATATCATGTTATTAACATGTCACATAGTCTCAATGTTAAACACCAGTCATGGTAATATCATGTTATTAACATGTCACATAGTCTCAATGTTAAACACCAGTCATGGTAATATCATGTTATTAACATGTCACATAGTCTCAATGTTAAACACCAGTCATGGTAATATCATGTTATTAACATGTCACATAGTCTCAATGTTAAACACCAGTCATGGTAATATCATGTTATTAACATGTCACAGGTTAATATCATGTTATTAACATGTCACAGTCTCAATGTTAAACACCAGTCATGGTAATATCATGTTATTAACATGTCACATAGTCTCAATGTTAAAAGTCACCAGTCATGTTACAGTCATAATATCATGTTATTAACATGTCACAGTCTCAATGTTAAACACCAGTCATGGTAATATCATGTTATTAACATGTCAATGTTAAACACCAGTCAGTAATATCATGTTATTAACATGTAATGTTAAACACCAGTCATGGTTATTAACATGTCACATAGTCTCAATGTTAAACACCAGTCATGGTAATATCATGTTATTAACATGTCACATAGTCTCAATGTTAAACACCAGTCATGGTAATATCATGTTATTAACATGTCACATAGTCTCAATGTTAAACACCAGTCATGGTAATATCATGTTAAACACACAGTCAATGTTAAACACCAGTCATGGTAATATCATGTTATTAACATGTCACATAGTCTCAATGTTAAACACCAGTCATGGTAATATCATGTTATTAACATGTCACATAGTCTCAATGTTAAACACCAGTCATGGTAATATCATGTTATTAACATGTCACATAGTCTCAATGTTAAACACCAGTCATGGTAATATCATGTTATTAACATGTCACAGTCTCAATGTTAAACACCAGTCATGGTAATATCATGTTATTAACATGTCACAGTCTCAATGTTAAACACCAGTCATGGTAATATCATGTTATTAACATGTCACATAGTCTCAATGTTAAACACCAGTCATGGTAATATCATGTTATTAACATGTCACATAGTCTCAATGTTAAACACCAGTCATGGTAATATCATGTTATTAACATGTCACAGTCTCAATGTTAAACACCAGTCATGGTAATATCATTATTAACATGTCACATAGTCTCAATGTTAAACACCAGTCATGGTAATATCATGTTATTAACATTAAGTCTCAATGTTGTCATCATGTTATTAACTCAATGTTAAACACCAGTCATGGTAATATCATGTTATTAACATGTCACAGTTCAATGTTAAACACCAGTCATGGTAATATCATGTTATTAACATGTCACAGTCTCAATGTTAAACACCAGTCATGGTAATATCATGTTATTAACATGTCACATAGTCTCAATGTTAAACACCAGTCATGGTAATATCATGTTATTAACATGTCACAGTCTCAATGTTAAACACCAGTCATGGTAATATCATGTTATTAACATGTCACATAGTCTCAATGTTAAACACCAGTCATGGTAATATCATGTTATTAACATGTCACAGTCTCAATGTTAAACACCAGTCATGGTAATATCATGTTATTAACATGTCACATAGTCTCAATGTTAAACACCAGTCATGGGTTATTAATAGTCATGGTAATATCATGTTATTAACATGTCACATAGTCTCAATGTTAAACACCAGTCATGGTAATATCATGTTATTAACATGTCACAGTCTCAATGTTAAACACCAGTCATGTAATATCATGTTATTAACATGTCACAGTCTCAATGTTAAACACCAGTCATGGTAATATCATGTTATTAACATGTCACAGTCTCAATGTTAAACACCAGTCATGGTAATATCATGTTATTAACATGTCACAGTCTCAATGTTAAACACCAGTCATGGTAATATCATGTTATTAACATGTCACATAGTCTCAATGTTAAACACCAGTCATGGTAATATCATGTTATTAACATGTCACAGTCTCAATGTTAAACACCAGTCATGGTAATATCATGTTATTAACATGTCACAGTCTCAATGTTAAACACCAGTCATGGTAATATCATGTTATTAACATGTCACAGTCTCAATGTTAAACACCAGTCATGGTAATATCATGTTATTAACATGTCACATAGTCTCAATGTTAAACACCAGTCATGGTAATATCATGTTATTAACATGTCACAGTCTCAATGTTAAACACCAGTCATGGTAATATCATGTTATTAACATGTCACATAGTATTAATGTTAAACACCAGTCATGGTAATATCATGTTATTAACATGTCACATAGTCTCAATGTTAAACACCAGTCATGGTAATATCATGTTATTAACATGTCACATAGTCTCAATGTTAAACACCAGTCATAATATCATGTTATTAACATCATGTTCAATGTTAAGTCATGTAATATCATGTTATTAACATGTCACATAGTCTCAATGTTAAACACCAGTCATGGTAATATCATGTTATTAACATGTCACATAGTCTCAATGTTAAACACCAGTCATGGTAATATCATGTTATTAACATGTCACAGTCTCAATGTTAAACACCAGTCATGGTAATATCATGTTATTAACATGTCACATAGTCTCAATGTTAAACACCAGTCATGGTAATATCATGTTATTAACATGTCACATAGTCTCAATGTTAAACACCAGTCATGGTAATATCATGTTATTAACATGTCACATAGTCTCAATGTTAAACACCAGTCATGGTAATATCATGTTATTAACATGTCACATAGTCTCAATGTTAAACACCAGTCATGGTAATATCATGTTATTAACATGTCACAGTCTCAATGTTAAACACCAGTCATGGTAATATCATGTTATTAACATGTCACATAGTCTCAATGTTAAACACCAGTCATGGTAATATCATGTTATTAACATGTCACATAGTCTCAATGTTAAACACCAGTCATGGTAATATCATGTTATTAACATGTCACATAGTCTCAATGTTAAACACCAGTCATGGTAATATCATGTTATTAACATGTCACATAGTCTCAATGTTAAACACAAGTCATGGTAATATCATGTTATTAACATGTCACAGTCTCAATGTTAAACACCAGTCATGGTAATATCATGTTATTAACATGTCACATAGTATCAATGTTAAACACCAGTCATGGTAATATAACCAGTGGTGGAAAAAGTACCCAATTTTTTATACTTGAGTAAAAGTAAAGATACCTTAATACTCAAGTTAAAGTCACCCAGTAAAATACTACTTCAGTAAAAGTCTAAAAGTTTTTGGTTTTGTATCTTAAGTATCAAAAGGAAAAGTATAAATAATTTAAAATGTCTTATATTAAGCAAACCAGACAACACATTTTTTTTTAAATTTATGGATAGACAGGGTCATAGTTCAACACTCAGACATACTTTACAAACGAAGCATTTGTGTTTAGTGAGTCCGCCAGATCAGAGGCAGTAGGGATGACCAGGGATGTTCTCTTGATAAGTGCGTGAATTAGACAATTTTACTGTCCTGCTATGCATTCAAAATGTTTGACTTGTGATTATAGCTAACTAGTGATTTCTGATAATAAAATGAGTTAGTAACCTAATGATATGATCTGTCTTCGCTGGAAGTGTGCTGTGTTTGTAACACCCGGCCCATACGTCAAGACGTATAGAGTACCCACGCTTCATTAGCCAGGTTGACGATGCTGGGAGAGAGGACAATTCTGCCCAGGCACTGCGGAACGAGGATGAGGGGGTGCACTGTGTGTGTGTGTGTGCATATGAGTGCGTGTCTGTGTTTCTGCTTATGTGTGTGTGTGTTGCAGAGAGTGTGTGAGTTTCTCCCTTGGTACGCGGCCCTCCAGGTATGGTGGTGAGCTCATGCCTCGATGATACCCGTTATACTGGCATCAGATGGTGGGTACAAGCGATGGCACCCCCCCTCCCCACCACCCAGCCGCCTCCATTAGTTCCCCAACAGGGTGGTTGTCGGGAGGGGGGAGCTGGGCATTCAGGGCGATGGATGTCGGGGAACTCTGGCTGTGACACACGCCGCAATCGGATAAATAGATTGCAGCCCGTTTGCATAATCTAAAGCGAACCGGGCCATCAATCACACGTGAGGTGTTTCGGTCCGAGCCGTTACAACAGCCACAGTGTTAAACCTCTCTGAAGACATATTGTGTTGATGATGGGGGAAGGTATTTTTCCATGCTTACTACCACAGAGTGAATGGAAAGACTGGCACTGAAGTGGTGTTGGGTTTTATTGCCTTTCATTTGGGTTTCATTTGGAGGAGAGGTGCCATGCTCGTCGACCTCGTTAAAAGCCTAAATGAAATGGTCGTAGAGGGCATAGTGGTTAATATGGAGATGAATGGGTATTTGATAGATGGTTTTGCCCTTTGCAGTGAAATGTGTGTGTGCGTGTTTCGGTGTCTGTCGGTGTGTCCGTCTGTGTTTTTTTCGCCGTGTCTGTCGGTGTGTTTCGGTGTCTGTCGATGTGTCTGTCTGTCTGTTTTTTTTCTCGCTGTGTCTGTCGGCGTGTTTCGGTGTCTGCGTGCCTGTGTGTGTCGTGTCTGAATTATCTCAGATTATTCATTTTTCATGAGTGAACAGCTTTGTATTCTCTCTTAATGATCTTCCTCTCTCTCTGTCTCTGTATCACAGGTGTCATCCTGATTCCCAAGCTGCCCCATGTGGAGTTCAGCCTGGGTAAGTGTCTGTCCTCTCTCTGTTCTTCTTCTTCTTTTTCTTCTCTATGTCCTCCTCTGTCCTCTCTCTGTTCTTCCTCTTCTCTGTTCTTCTTCTCTCTCCTTCTCTCTCTGTTCTTCTCTCTCTGTTCTTCTTCTCTCTCCTTCTCTCTCTGTTCTTCTTCTTCTCTGTTCTTTTTCTTTTTCTTCTCTGTCCTCCTCTGTCCTTCTCTCTCTGTCCTTCTTCTCTCTGTTCTTCTTATTTTTCTTCTATCTCTGTCGTCCTCTAGTCTTCTCCTCTCTGTTCTTCTTCTCTCTCTGTTCTTCTTCTCTCTTTGTTCTCCTCTCTAGTCTTCTCCTCTCTAGTCTTCTTCTCTCTGTTATTCTTTTTTTTCTTCTTCTCTGTCCTTCTATGTTCTTCCACTTCTCTCTGTTATTCTTTTTTTCTTCTTCTCTGTCCTTCTGTGTTCTTCTACTTCTCTCTGTTCTTCTTCTCTCTCTGTTTTTCTTTTTCTCTCTGTTCTTCTTCTTCTCTGTCCTTCTCTGTCTTCTTCTCTGTGTTTTTCTTCTCTCTGTTCTTCTCTCTCTCTGATTCTCATCTTATTCCAAGCCACAGGGCTCCAATTTCACCATGTCGTCAGCTCAGATAGCCAGGCACATCCTATTATCAACAGGAGGCCACTATGAGACAGGTCAAACACACACACACACACACACACACACACACACACACACACACACACACACACACACACACACACACACACACACACACACACACACACAGAGAGAGAGACAGACAGACATTAATCAACCAGCTGATAGATCAAAGACTAGACTCACTTCTTCCTGACGGTCTCACAGTAGAGGGGTTCTGGTTCTTCTTCCTGACGGTCTCACAGTAGAGGGGTTTTGGTTCTTCTTCCTGACGGTCTCACAGTAGAGGGGTTTTGGTTCTTCTTCCTGACTGTCTCACAGTAGAGGGGTTCTGGTTCTTCTTCCTAACTGTCTCACAGTAGAGGGGTTCTGGTTCTTCTTCCTGACGGTCTCACAGTAGAGTGGTTCTGGTTCTTCTTCCTGACTGTCTCACAGTAGAGGGGTTCTGGTTCTTCTTCCTGACTGTCTTACAGTAGAGGGGTTCTGGTTCTTCTTCCTGACTGCCTCACAGTAGAGTGGTTCTGGTTCTTCTTCCTGACTGTCTCACAGTAGAGGGGTTCTGGTTCTTCTTCCTGACTGTCTCACAGTAGAGGGGTTCTGGTTCTTCTTCCTGACTGTCTCACAGTAGAGAGGGGTTCTGGTTCTTCTTCCTAACTGTCTCACAGTAGAGGGGTTCTGGTTCTTCTTTCTTCCTGACTGCCTCACAGTAGAGGGGTTCTGGTTCTTCTTCCTAACTGTTCTTCTTCCTGACTGTCTCACAGTAGAGAGGGGTTCTGGTTCTTCTTCCTGACTGTCACAGTAGAGGGGTTCTGGTTCTTCTTCCTGACTGTCTCACAGTAGAGGGGTTCTGGTTCTTCTTCCTAACTGTCTCACAGTAGAGGGGTTCTGGTTCTTGACTGTTCCTGACTGGTCTCACAGTAGAGGGGTTCTGGTTCTTCTTCCTGACTGTCTCACAGTAGAGGGGTTCTGGTTCTTCTTCCTGACTGTCTCACAGTAGAGGGGTTCTGGTTCTTCTTCCTGACTGTCTCACAGTAGAGGGGTTCTGGTTCTTCTTCCTGACTGTCTCACAGTAGAGGGGTTCTGGTTCTTCTTCCTAACTGTCTCACAGTAGAGGGGTTCTGGTTCTTCTTCCTGACTGTCTCACAGTAGAGGGGTTCTGGTTCTTCTTCCTGACGGTCTCACAGTAGAGGGGTTCTGGTTCTTCTTCCTGACTGTCTCACAGTAGAGGGGTTCTGGTTCTTCTTCCTGACGGTCTCACAGTTCTTCTTCCTAGTAGAGGGTTCTGGTTCTTCTTCCTGACTGTCTCACAGTAGAGGGGTTCTGGTTCTTCTTCCTGACTGTCTCACAGTAGAGGGGTTCTGGTTCTTCTTCCTGACGGTCTCACAGTAGAGTGGTTCTGGTTCTTCTTCCTGACTGTCTTACAGTAGAGGGGTTCTGGTTCTTCTTCCTGACTGTCTCACAGTAGAGGGGTTCTGGTTCTTCTTCCTGACTGTCTCACAGTAGAGTGGTTCTGGTTCTTCTTCCTGACTGTCTCACAGTAGAGTGGTTCTGGTTCTTCTTCCTGACTGTCTCACAGTAGAGTGGTTCTGGTTCTTCTTCCTAACTGTCTCACAGTAGAGGGGTTCTGGTTCTTCTTCCTGACTGTCTCACAGTAGAGTGGTTCTGGTTCTTCTCCCTGACTGTCTCACAGTAGAGTGGTTCTGGTTCTTCTCCCTAACTGCCTCACAGTAGAGTGGTTCTGGTTCTTCTCCCTGACTGTCTCACAGTAGAGTGGTTCTGGTTCTTCTTCCTGACTGTCTCACAGTAGAGGGGTTCTGGTTCTTCTTCCTGACTGTCTCACAGTAGAGGGGTTCTGGTTCTTCTTCCTAACTGTCTCACAGTAGAGGGGTTCTGGTTCTTCTTCCTGACGGTCTCACAGTAGAGTGGTTCTGGTTCTTCTTCCTGACTGTCTCACAGTAGAGTGGTTCTGGTTCTTCTCCCTGACTGTCTCACAGTAGAGGGGTTCTGGTTCTTCTTCCTGACTGTCTCACAGTAGAGGGGTTCTGGTTCTTCTTCCTGACTGTCTCACAGTAGAGGGGTTCTGGTTCTTCTTCCTGACTGTCTCACAGTAGAGGGGTTCTGGTTCTTCTTCCTGACGGTCTCACAGTAGAGGGGTTCTGGTTCTTCTTCCTGACTGCCTCACAGTAGAGGGGTTCTGGTTCTTCTTCCTGACGGTCTCACAGTAGAGGGGTTCTGGTTCTTCTTCCTGACTGTCTCACAGTAGAGGGGTTCTGGTTCTTCTCCCTGACTGTCTCACAGTAGAGGGGTTCTGGTTCTTCTTTCTTTTCGACTGTTAGAGATGGTTTCATGTATATTTTATACTTCTGCAATGGGAGAGTTCTATTTTTGGTCGATGCATTGTTGCCCATGACAAGTTTCACTGTGTCGATGTCTGACAGGGTGGGTTATGTGAATCTTAGCTGCAGTGCTCTGAGTAGAGGGAAGAGGTTCATTGGCTTGGGAGGTGGGGGGGGGAGAGGGGAGCCATAATCTTTCATCTTGACCACCCCCCGGGCATTGGAAAATGTGTTATCAGTAAAGCCAGTGTATTTTCCTGACCAGGTGATATAACCAGGTAAAACTGGGGTTCAGAGTTGTTCCTGGTCAGGTCAGTTGTCCAGAACAACTCCTGGCCCTAGTTATTGGGTCTGAGTGTGTAACTCTGTAACTCAGTCAAGTCATCATTTAAATGAAAATGTGTCTCTGCTCATCACAAAGATATCAATTTAATCTGTTATAGAGATAATAAAACACCATATTAATACACATCACTGTTGTAGAGTTAAAATCAACAACATATGGACATGTTTTCCTTTCAACACTCTGGACATTTCTGTCTACCCACAATGCCTGCTGAGCAGACCAGCAACGTGTAGCCGGAGAGCAGCTGGCCAGTCAGATTGCAATTTGAGTGCTGGTGCACACATACAGGGACTCCCAGCTCGGTTTCATTTCTAGATAGATTATCTGCAGTTAAGGACCGTGTGTGTGTGTGTGTGTGTGTGTGTGTGTGTGTGTGTGTGTGTGTGTGTGTGTGAGTGTTACAGACTTCCAAGGAATGGGCGAGGCATTACACTATTAGAGTGTGTGTGTGTGTTGTGTGTGTGTGTGTGTGTGTGTGTGTGTGTGTGTGTGTGTGGAGGGGGTGTATCGTCCCATGGCAGGAGACTCTCTCAGACAGTTGGCTTCACCCATTCCCTTGACCCTCATCATATTCACACACACACACACACACACACACACACACACACACACACACACACACACACACACACACACACACACACACACACAGTGTACAAACAAATATATGGTCGCCTTGGCCTGTTAACCATTGTACTGCATAACACATTTAATTTAAGTGACAATAGAATTGACTGGAGTAGAGCTGAATAAATATGCACTGTGAGTCTTCGTGTAGTGATGCAATGCTTCTCCAGAGGTTGTGAAGAGGCTTCTGTTCTAATGTAAATGTTCTGGAACAATGGAGTCAATCTGCTGGACAGCTGCTGAGGAAAGGGTGACATGTTTGTATAATTGCAGTGGTTGTGTGTTGTGTGTGAGCGCATGCAAGCGGGTGCGTATCACTCTCTCTCTGTGTGTGTGTGTGTATGTCGGCCTACCCCCCCCCCGTCTTCTTCCTTTGATCCATCATACTGTAAATACCAGTTTTGTCTACCTAGTCCCTAAATTACATGTGTATTTTATTCAACTGCCATTCAACATTTTGACTGAAAGGGCTTTTGTTGCTCAGGGAAAACATGATTATCTGGAAGCTCTTAGCTTGAGCTACATGTGTTTTTATTGATAGAGTCTGGCAGTTCTATTATTCATGCCTTCCATTTCTCTCTCGCTTGATTGATACATGAAATGATATTGCCAGAAGTACCAGGAATACATCCATTGAAAACTGCAAAGAAAAGGAGTTTCTTGGTAATCCGTGAAAGCTGAGGGCTCTTCGCCTACCTGGGGTTCAAGCTACAGTATATTCTTGGAGCATAAAATGATAATAACAAAAACAGCCACCCTGTCACTTGTTTTAGTACACAGCTGTGTGAAGTGGTTAGGAAAATGTAATCCCTCTCAAATTCATAGACATCCCTCTAGATCCAAGGACTGGCAGTGAGGGAGAGATTCACAGGCCCCAGACTGCACCTTTAAGGGCAAAAGCCATTGAGCTGAAGGGCAGTTTGGCTGAATAAAGCCTTGCCAGTAAGCGTTGAGTACATTTCATAACGGGATGAGATGATTCTAGGTTCGGTCTCGGCAAATAAAAAAGTCAATGGCTTGGCAATGATGTCGATGGTTCAGCAGGACTCGTATCACAACAAGCTAATCACCCGTGACAAATAAAACAATGATTCCAGCCAAAATGATTTCTTTCTGGCCCTTATTATCAATTACCATCAGAGTGGGTGATTTAGAGAGAACGGTACGAATGAATCGCTCTTTTGTGCGTTCTACTCCACCCGGCTGGAATGTCTTCTCACTTTAACCGTACGAAGAGAAGGTTTCTGACAAGCTGACATGCTCGTGTTCTGTAAAGGAAATGAGTGAAGACAGTTGATGTACAGCTCAGGACCGTAAGGGGATAGGTGGGGACGAGTCGAGAGAATACGCTGTGCATCTGTGATCAAGGACTCTCGTAGGAGTCGGATAGAGGTGAAAGAAAGAGGGAACTGAGTGAAAGAGGGGCCTGCCACATTCTTTCCACATCATCTATGCCCTATGACGTTGCTCATTTAGCGCTGCCTTCCCTCGTAGGATGATATACAGTGAGTGTCGAAGGCATTAAGGACCCCCCTCGCTCTCAGAACAGCCTCAAATCGTCAGGGCATGGACTCTACAAGGTGTTGAAAGTGTTCCACAGTGATTCTGTACCAGGTTGACTCCAATGCTTCCCACATTTGTGTCAAGTTGACTGGATGTCCTTTAGGTGGTGGACCATTCTTGATACCATTGGGAAACAGTTAAACATGAAAAACCCAGCAGCGTTGCAGTTCTTGACACACTCAAACTGGTGCGCTTGGCACCAACTACCATACCCCTTTCAAAGGCAGGTAAATCTGTTGTCGTCACCCTCTGAATGGCACACCATCCAGGTCTCAATTGTCTCAAGCCTTAAAAGTCCTCCTTTGACCTGTACCCTCCCATTCATCTACAGGTGGTGGATTTAACAAGTGACATCAATAAGGGATCATAGCTTTCACCTGGATTCTATGTCATGGAAAGAGCAGGTGTTCCTAATGCTTTGTACACTCAGTGTATATTCTGATGGATCTGCGCAGGGTAGATTCTGACGTGCACTGCCCTATGTTAGCCTCTTTTCCTAGAGGGTGTTCTCCAAGCGAAAGCTCGTGTTTTTTTTTTTACACTTGACACATCAGCCATGTCCACATGTGTGCTGAAGTTTGTATGCGATCTGCGTTTTAGACAACAACATAGTCAACACTCGTAATCCTCTCTTTTAGTACTATGCATGTTTTCAAAGACCAAGGTGGCAGGATATCCTGCAAAAGGGCTACCAACTATTCTGTTTGTTATTTTAGCACAATTAAATAGGAACTCTGTATACTTTGAATGCAAAAGGGAAGAGTCTTGAGAGATTTACAATAACCTAATATTTAACCTCATAACGATCTTTGAACAAATATAGCTGCTACTCGGGAGCGAGGTCACTAAGGGGAGAATTTAGAATGCTAAAAAGTAGTTCCTATCAGTTACCCAAAACGCTTCAGCACGCCTCGGATTTTTCAGCAGCAGAACCATTAGCATTATTTCCACTTGTTGCCTAGTAACTGTGGAGGAATGATTCGGTGTCAAACGGTGTGCCCGGCACTCCAAACTAATCACGCATTAGGCTTTTTATTCATTAATTCGACCACAAATTCAGCTTGAAGTTATGCATGTATATCAACATCATACCTACAGCAGGTCTGAACAGTACTGTCAACACATTGAGGTGGACTGAGTTCACATTATGTATTACCGTTATAATTGTTTGTCACTATTGCATGGACTTTGTTTGGCCTAAACACTACAGACATTGTGGAACTAAGACCTACATAGACATCCATAGTATGAATCTGCATACGGACACCATGGCCTTTAGTTGTACTGTAGCCTGATTGGTTGTAGTCACTGTGCCTAATCTCCCTGTGGACTTTGTTTGACCGCTACAGTCTCTCAGGCAGTCATGGTGTGTGGAAGGACAATTTTCTCTTTAGAGGTCTAAACAGTGGGAGGATTCTGCATAAAACACCCTCCTGGTCAGTGTCTGATTGGTTGAAGCCAGTAGCCTCCGAACATCAGAATTCCCAATGGCCCTGTGCCACAACAGGAAGTCTCTCTCTCAGTGGCCTCCAGGGGGAAGTCTCCGTGGAGAGGGCTGGTGCTGCGTCAGGATGCCCAGCTTGGCAGCTCCTCCTCTGGGTACCGTGTTCTGGGGTTTAGGCAGGGTCCACGGGCAGTCCACCCAGCTGAGATGAGACTCACACCCCAGGGGAGTGGAGGAGATGTGGGGGAGAGGAGGAGAGGTAAGGGGGTGGGTTGAAGGGGGGTTTCAAAACCTTCCCAACACACTCTGTCAACTGCCAATTAAAGCTTGATTAATCGGCTTCCCTCATTAGCTGTCGCTCGGCACACAAATTAGGTGCGGCTGTCTTTTGATTAATGCCAACGCCGATGTTGTCCTTCATTTCTCATTCAGGTAATCTGTGTGTTACCTCTGAGCTATACACAGAGGGGAAATAACCACTTCACACACACAGAGGGGGCATTTCAAAACCCCTTACTGTGCTTTTTAAGTTTTTCTTTTTAACTTTGCAAATAGTTTTTGTCAATGTGGATCAAGCTTTACTCTGATCACTAGTGTTGATGATCATGGCCATTTTATAATTAGTGTAAGCGAGGTGCAGGAAGCCATTTTAACTACAGTACAGTAGATCTCTTCATCTACTTCTGTCTAGTAATGTTCTGAGAGAAACACACTTCTAACAAGTTGAAGGTAGCCTCTATTTTGGAAATGACCTCGGCTAGATCTTAGAAAACGGCTTCCTATTCCCTACAAAGTGCTCTACTTTGTTTGCCAAATAGGGTGCCATTTTGGATGTACCCTGGATGTTGGAACAACGGATACACACATTCAACGTTTCAAAAGAGTGGAGCCCCATAGTATATTTGGATGCAATTGGCGCAGGACGCAGTTGCTCCAGCCAAATGCTATGCCAAGCCCACGGGCTTTAATTTCTTCTCCGCAATAAGTCTGGATCGGAGTACCTCCACGACGATTTCTAGAACGTAAACACATTCTAACCATTCTGACTGGTCCAGAAACCAATGGGTTGGGCAAGAGCCAGAACACATGTGGGCTTTGATACTTTGATTGGTTAGAGATTATCCAATCACTGAAGACTTTGTTTTCTACAACACCCCGCATTTTGACATCCCCACAAATGACTTCAATGATGGCAGTCTCAGACTGAAGTATGTGGTGAACATAGAGCCGTTTGGGTCACCAGGCAACCGGTGTATAACTCCCTGTACTGTAGCTCCTTTAACAAAGGCCCAATCATCATTTCAACTCAGCATGGATACAGGATAAAGGAAGGGAAGTGGCCAATTTGTTTCCCAGAAAAAGAACCACCAATTTGAAGGCAAAGTCTCTTCAGCATGGATGCAAACAGTCAACATCTGTTACTGTATGTCAATCTGACATGGTGCAAACACACTTCAATGATTGACTGGAGCCGTTTCTTCTGTTAAGACACTCAATCAGCATCGATTTAAGTAAGTCCAAAGCCAGGTGAGACGTGTGCAATTTTATTTATAATTTGTATAGAGCAGGGGTCTCTATCCTTTTCTAGCATGAGAGCTACTTTTAACAAAAATTCAACGTTGCGAGCTACTCGTTTTTTTCTAGCTTTCAGATAAGCACATTATTTTCTTCCCGGGTGCTTAGTGTACAAGTGAAAGTAGTTTTCTGTCAATATATATAGTAATATAATGGTTAATTAACAACTCTAAGGGGGGCCATATAAAATCTGTGATTATTTTCCAAATTATGTTTAATATTTTTTCAATTTATGTTTTCTCAGTTTTATTTTGGGGAGTGGGGGGGGGGGGTCACTGAACAATTGTTCATAGATAAACAACAAAATTGGATGTTATGAGTCCATGTCAATTGCTAAATATCCGCAGAAGACAAAACAAATGTAGGTTTGGAAGAAAGCTTATAAATAGATTTTTGAGTGTAATTCCCCTTTAATTTAACTGTCCCTTTAATTGCACAGGAACGTGTCGATCGAGCTTAATGCGATGGTTCTGTACTGCTGCTGTTCATTTCATGGCAGTTAACAAATAATAAATAATAGATACAAATGATATACTCACTCATGGTATACCTTTGCCAGGTAAGCCGCCTTTGTCGTTAGCATTTAATGGATAAGGCTTTTGGGGAAAGTATTTCTGTCAACTCACAAGATGGTTATCACATCAAGTGTAGTGATAGACAAACGCGTGCGCCACACAGACAGACGGGCAATATTGCTGCAAATGTATTGGCAGATGTTGTGTTAGGATTGGCTTTTTAAGCCAATAGTGGCTAACCATGGGTGGAATAATGTCAATGTTGTGTTGATTCGTTAGTAGCTGGGAGCTTGCGGTGTCGAATACTTGTGAGATTTGCAATGGAACACATGAAAAATTGCGTATACTTTCGGGAATTGTTTGCCCGAGCTACTCATAGGTGGGCTGTGAGCTACTAGCTCTCCTGTTGGAGACCCCTGGTATAGATTATCATTCGCTAGTCAGCTCCTCACTTTATGGTGTGTGTTCTTTATTTGGGAGACTTCACAGAATCAACATCTGTCCATTAATTCGACATCTTTCACGCGTCTAACATCATATGGTTGTCATTTTCTCTGTTTAATTGACCTGTCAGCTGTATAGACTCTCTCCACAACATGAATTGCCATTGTAGTAATATAACAGGGATTATATTTTCCACAGACCTGATGGTGAACTGAACAGGTGTGAAAATGGCTGCGGCAGATGCAAATAATGTTGTCAAGTTAATTGAAGCGCTGATATAATTATCGTGATTAATAATCCTCATCTGGAGAGTGGTGTATTTGTCTCCCATAGCAACCCCCACTCTCTCCTGTTCTCTCCCCATTTGCCCTTCTAATGGAATTTAGAATCCATGTAAGGTCACAGAGGCGATGTTTTTAAACAAATTCCCTGTGAATTCGTCTTGAAAAGTGTCAATGTATTCACAATTTTCCTCTCGCTCTTTTTTTCTTTCTTTTTTCTTTCTTTTTTCTTCTTTCTTTCTTTCTTTCTTTCTTTCTTTCTTTTCTGTTTCTTTGTCTCCTTCGCTCCATATCTCCCTCTTTTTCTTCTCTCCATCTCTCTCCCTTTCCATCTTTCTTCTCTCCATCTCTCTCTCTATCTCTCTCCCTTTCCATCTTTCTTCTCTCCATCTCTCTCTCTATCTCTCTCCCTTTCCATCTTTCTTCCCATCTCTAGCTCTCTCCCTCTCTATCTAAAATGTTACGGACTTCATAAAGTCAGTAGTTGAGTTTAATGCCTGTGGCTTTGGTCCTATCACTCTGTGAAGCGATGCGGATAGAGATGTCCACTGTCACATGTCAATCCTCAGTAGAGTGTGATATTAGGTGAGATCCCAGGACCTGTCAGAGATCCTCTGAGCCTTTGAACTGGAGAGGATCAAACACTGTTGAGCAACTCCCCAGTTCTATACCACACTTCAAATCAAACTGTATTAGTCACAATACAATAGGTGTAGACCTTACAGTGAAATGCTTACTTACCAGCCCCAATTCAACAATGCAGTTTAAAAACAATACGGATAAGAATTAAAAGTAACAAGTAATTAAAGAGCAGCAGTAAAATAACAATAGCGAGACTATATTAGTTTTGGCGGTATGTACTTGTAGGTAGAGTTATTAATGTGACTATGCATAGATAATAACAGAGAGTAGCAGTGGTGTAAAAGAGAGGGGGGTGCAAATAGTCTGGGTAGCCATTTAAATGAGATGTTCAGGAGTCTTATGGTTTGGGGGTAGAAGCTGTTTAGAAGCCTCTTGGACCCTAGACTTGGCGCTCCGGTACCGGTTGCCGTGCGGTAGCAGAGAGAACAGTCTATGACTTGGGTGGCTGGAGTCTTTGACAATTGGATGTGCTGCTATGATTGAGAGAGACATGGAGCAAGAGAGAGGAAAAGAGAGAGAGAGAGAGAAATGATGAAACGTAGGGTAAAGCTGAGGAACAGAGGGAGTGGATCTTCTATGGCCCCTGGGAAAATAGAAGTGTGTGTTTCTGTGCGCGACTGCGCGCATCTCTGTTCTTCTGCCTCCTCCGTTCTAACGTGGCTTTCTTCAGCCCTGTGTGGCTCCAGCCCATTAATTTAACTCCAACATATCTAATATTAAGATCTGGGTTGTTGGTGAACGTCACAATGTAGAATCCATCCGATGGAATAGCACCAGAGAGATGGCACCGCATCGTAGTTGGCTGTGTTGTTTTGTTCTGCCTGGCGATGCAGCCTTTCCTCCATGACAACAGGTTAGACATGGTGGAGGCTCTGATTTGAGATGGATACACATTCTGGAACAGTAGTTTTCATATTGTGTTCCAGAAACTAACCCTGATGGCAGATGCTTTGTGGCCTCCTGGAGCAACCAAGGTCGAAAGGCTATGATGTTTTTTTTGTGGGCTGACACACACGTGTACTGACACACACACTTGCTTGCAAGCACGCATATACACACACACACACACTCACACCTCACGCTGTTTCTAGCCCACGGTGATGAAGGAAATGTATTAGCCCAGGGGAATCCAATACCGGAACGTTGACTGTCTGCTCCAGTCTGGTGACAACATTACTAAGAGGATGTGTTGTCCCTGTCACCCCATACCATATGTCACACTGTCTGTTACCTCAACGACAGTCGCTATGTCACTACGGATCCACAAGGACTGTTAGTCACACGGCCCTGTCTCAAACTGTGGTTCAATCCATCTATTTAACTGGCTCCTGTACCTCACTTCGTAGTGGCCCATGACTGCTACGTTGTTGTGTCTGTCTGTCTACATGCCACTGTCAGTGTTGTAGTAGAGGAGGATACTCCTAATGGAATGCAAAAATCAACTGTTATCTGTACTCTTGTCTGTCTGTCTGCCAAAGGTCAAAATCATCATTTAAAAAAATAACGCCGTTGACAGTACATTTGAAAGGTTGTTCGTCATTCAAATAATGATCAGACTAAAAGCTAAGTTATTATTTCAGTTTACAACCATACAATTTACTCACCCCAAACCCCAGGGAGTCACAGAAAAACACCATATTTTCAGATAAAAGTCTTGGCTATTTTAGGATGATAAATTAGCGATGATTGTGGCCATTGCATCGGAGCAGAAAGTAATTTGCTTTAATGCTGAAGGACTTTAATCCAGATCGAGCCAGCCAATTAGCCTAACGGGCTGCATTACATCTGGCGTGGTCAGACCTCTTAGTATTTTCATGACTCACCCACCCCCTCCCTTTCTTGCCTTCTATCACTTCACTCAATTATTTTCTCCTTCTATTCCTCTATTCCCTATATCTCTCTCTAACTCTCTGTACCTTTCCTTACCTCTCTCTCTCTCTCTCTCTCTCTCTCTCTACTCTCTCGCCCTCGACCTGTTCGCCCTTTCTCTCGCTCTCTCCTGTCTGTCTCTATTTTTCTCGCTCTCGGTCTCTCTCTCCATTTGGACACCATTTGTGTCATAAAGAAGAAGCTCTTTGAGAGTATCATGGTACCAAGAGTGTTGTTAGTAAGTTCCATACAGCAGGCTGCTATTCTGCTATTCCATCCACTCTTTTGATCTAATAAAAAGCATTCAGGAAATATTTGTGTCCATTTCACTGACTGGGCAAAGAGACACCAACAACCTAAAGAGGAAATGGAATTAAATTGTGTGATTTGGGCTTATTTCTGATGTCACACGGTTTGAATGGGGTCATTGATTGAATGATAAATCATATTCTTTTTTTCTACCCCTTTTGTCTCCCCAATTTGGTGTTTTCCCAATTGGTAGTTACAGTCTTGTCTCATCTCTGCAACTACTGAACGGACTCGGGAGAGGCGAAAGCCGAGAGCCGTACGTCCTCCAAAACACAACCTAGCCAAGCCGCACTGCCTCTTGACACAATGCCCACCAATGTGTTGGGGGAAACACCATACACCTGGCAACCGTGTCAGCATGTACTGCGCCCGGCCCGCCACAGGAGTCGCTAGTGAGCGATGGGACAAGGACATCCATGCCGGCAAAACTCTTCCCTAACCCGGATGATGCTGGGCCAACTGTGCACCGCCCCATGGGTCTCCCAGTCGCGGCCGGCTGGACTCGAACCCAGCTACCATTGCGATGACGTGGGGTATCAGTCTACTTAGTGACACCCAGAGAACATTAGCGTCGGAGCTCTTATTGCGGTACTCTGAAACAACTGTGAATTGAGCCACATTCGTCAACCTATGTGTATTGAACACTATTCCCAAGGAAAAACAATACTGCGTGGATGTTTAGGAGGCTGATAATGCTGAGGAGGACGTTGGGAAAAAATATCTTTGGTATTGAGTAAACTGATATCCCATTATTTGATTCCCAATCCTTAGGTAAAGATGTACAGTGCAAAATGAATGTCAATACACACAATAGGCTGACTGGGGGAGGTGATTTCACACAGTCACAGTCTGTCAGTCACAGTCTGTAAGAATAATGAAAATGACAGTTTTTACTGGTCATTGTTTTCAGGCTGGTTGTATTGGTGTTAGCTAGGTACTAAGCTAAAGCTAGCTAGCTACCCCAGAAGTTGCAGTCAAACAACTGATGCTTTATTACCAACGCGGTATTGTAAACACATTGTTCGTGGCCGGTGTTTGCTTGTTTGCAGACTTTTTTGTACAGATTTGACAGTGCTACTGATAGTAGTGGTGTCGCTTAGCTTGCACATGTAAATTCAGAACACGCCACATTCTATAATACAACTGTTATTTGACGTGTCAAGTGAAAAGCTTATTTAACTCGTCAAACAGTGTTGTTTGACGTATCCTTTTTGACACGCAAAGACACAAACGGCGTTCAATAGTATGTCGTGACGCTAATAGCAGTGAAGCTATTACTGCTGTGAGGCAACATCTGAAAAATAGTGCACTTGGTAGTGTGTACCGGTGCTCGACTCTGCGCGATAGCCAACGACAGAGAACGGTTGATTGTCAAGGGCAAAGAATCCCATTATCTTGGCGTTAATGGATTTCGCCTTTGAGTTGTCTCGCTGAAATGTTCTTACTCTTTCAAATGACTGCTGGACTTGTTGACTGCTCGATCCACACAGCAGACATTGTGGGCCAAGTTAGGAATGCTGTGTTTTACGTGGCGTCATTACGTCATGTGCGTACGTTATATACTGTACGTGTGCACATCAGCTTTGACATTAGTTTTGCCCATCGGCGTTAAACTAGACATCGGGCCGATACCGATATTGGCATTTTTGAGCTAATATCGGCCGATACCTATATATCGTGCATCCCTAAATGAGACCCTGTTGATATTTCACTTTGAATTTGACCGTGTGTTAATTAAACGATGTGTTGCACTTCCAACAATATGAATGCTTCAACCAGAACAGCGCTACATTGCTCTGACATCCCATTTCTCAGCAGAGTGGCTCGGGTAAATGCTAAAACATTGTTTTATTTATGACAAAACCACTTGAATCTCGACTTTGTTTGTGTTGGTTTGCGTTTGTAAACAAGTCAAGGTGACTACTCTCACCTTGACAAGTCAATCAGCATTCTAATACTGTAGGTAGGAAAATGGCTGGTACTGGCTGCAATTTACATACATTTACTCACTGAGCCTGTACATAGTCAAGGTTTTTATAAGGTTTTGATCAGTACTGTCGATTTGGGGCCAGATAGCACTGCATTTTGCTTTGTGCTTGTTTCCCAATAAGCAATGTAGTTTTGTTTTGACTATGTTGTAATTTGTTTTATTCTGATTGATTGGATGTTCTGGTCCTGAGGCTTCAGTTTGTTAGTAGAACAGGTTAGTGAACTCAGCCCCAATTTGTTTTTTAATGGTGTAGAATGGCCTGCGTGCTTTCTCTCTCAGTTCATCCACTGCCTCATTAAGGTGTCCAGTTGAGCTTATTTTTAAACCTAAGTAATTGTAGTGTGTACAGTACTCTATATATTGTGTACCAATTGAGAACTTTGGTCTAATTCGCTGAGATCTGGATCTTCTCTCGAAAATCATTATTTTAGTCTTTTTGGGGTTTACTGCCAGGGCCCAGGTCTGGCAGTACTGCTCCAGCAGGTCCAGGCTCTGCTGTAGGCCATGTGCTGTGGGTGGCAGCAGGCATAGGTCATCTGCGAAGAGTAAACTCTGAATTGTGGAGACTAACACCAGGGGCTGAGGATTTTTCTAGAATAGTGGCCAATTTGTTGATGTAAATATTGAGTGCAGGGCTCAGATAGCAACCCTGTTGAAGGCCCTGCCCCTGGTTAAAGAATTATGTTCTTTTCTTGCCAATTTTAATGCTGCACTTATTGCCTGTATACATTGATCTAATTATGTCATATGTTTTACCCCCTACACCACTTTCAATAACTTTGTAGAACAGTCCTGAATGCCAAATAGAATC
The DNA here is from genome assembly GCF_036934945.1 of Oncorhynchus masou masou. Classification (NCBI taxonomy): domain Eukaryota; kingdom Metazoa; phylum Chordata; class Actinopteri; order Salmoniformes; family Salmonidae; genus Oncorhynchus; species Oncorhynchus masou. The sequence continues at coordinate 373,261 of NC_088232.1, read as the reverse complement.
AAATGCTTTTTGGAAGTCGATAAAGTAAGCGTATATTTTGGTGGACATGTTTTTCAGAGTGTGTAGGGTGTAAATATGATCAGTTGTGCAATGTTTTGGTATAAATCCAACTAGGCTTTTCCTCAAGACCTTGTGCTTATTAAGGTAGTTTAAAACTCGTACATTTATAATGCTACAGAAAACCCCAGGTTACTGTTCACACAAATGCCTCTGTAATTGTGAGGGTCAAATTTGTCTCTGTTCATAAGGATTGGGGTTATGAGTCCTTGATTCCAGATGTCAGGGAAATAACCTACACTCAAGATCAAATTAAACACTTTTAATATATCCAATTGAAATTTTGCACTAGTGAGTTTGAGCATCTCATTTAGGATGCCATCAGGTGGAGCCTGAAGTTTCTTATAGAGCTCCTGGTCAGTAATGGAGGAGTCCAATGGATTTTGATTGTCCTTTCATAGCTTTTTCTAATCCATTCAACTTCTCATGAATTTGGCATTGTTCTGCGTTTGTGTCAATTTGAACAGTGTTGTAGAGTGTTTTAAAAGGTGTTGTCCATATGTCACCATTCTGTATCGCTAATTCCTCTTGTTTAAATTATTATTATTTTTTCTTCCAATTTTGCCAGAAGTTGTTTGTGTTTATGGACTCCTCAATTAGTGTCAGCTGCTTGCTGTTGTACTCTGCTTTTTTGGTTCTGTACTTTTCTCACAGTAATGAAGGCGTAATTCACCATTATTTGGGTCTCTGTGTTTTTGGTTGGATAGTGTTCTAAGTTTTTTGATTATAATTTTACAATCTGCATCAAACCAATCTGTTTTGTTTTTTATCAATTTCAATTGTTCTTCTTTTGCCGTTGAATATATATATATATATAAAATTTCAGTCTCTCGATGTGCAAAACTGATAGAGACATACCCCAAGCGACTTACAGCTGTAATCGCAGCAAAAGGGGGCGCTACAAAGTATTAACTTAAGGGGGCTGAATAATTTTGCACGCCCAATTTTTCAGTTTTTGATTTGTTAAAAAAGTTTGAAATATCCAATAAATGTCGTTCCACTTCATGATTGTGTCCCACTTGTTGTTGATTCTTCACAAAAAAATACAGTTTTATATCTTTATGTTTGAAGCCTGAAATGTGGCAAAAGGTCGCAAAGTTCAAGGGGGCCGAATACTTTCGCAAGGCACTGTATATATATATAGATAGCTGTGTATATAGATAGCTGTGTAGGGAAGCAGACTGAGCACCTCTCTCTCTCTCTCTCTCTCTCAACACATGTGTCATAGAGACGAGTCTCTTTGAGAGTATCAAATGTATTTATATAGCCCTTCTTACATCAGCTGATATATCAAAGTGCAGGTTTAGAAGCACGTATCATGGTACCAAGAGTGTTGTTAGTCATTTTCATACAACAGGCTGCTATTCTTCTTTTCCGTTAACTCTTTTGATCTAATAAGAAGCATTCAGGAAACATTTGAGTACATTCCCCTGACCGGGCAAAGAGACAGTGATTCAGGGCTATTTCTGATGTCACATGGTTTGAATGGGATCATTGATTGACTCTCAAAGCTGTTGATTTAAACTGGGATCAAAACAAGACTCACTTAAACGTGAATGATCTTTTGCTATATATATATATATATATATATATATATATTTACACACACATATATATATATATATACTGCTCAAAAAAATAAAGGGAACACTTAAACAACACAATGTAACTCCAAGTCAATCACACTTCTGTGAAATCAAACTCTCCACTTAGGAAGCAACACTGATTGACAATACATTTCACATGCTGTTGTGCAAATGGAATAGACAACAGGTGGAAATTATAGGCATTTAGCAAGACACCCCCAATAAAGGAGTGGTTCTGCAGGTGGGGACCACAGACCACTTCTCAGTTCCTATGCTTCCTGGCTGATGTTTTGGTCACTTTTGAATGCTGGCGGTGCTTTCACTCTAGTGGTAGCATGAGACGGAGTCTACAACCCACACGTGGCTCAGGTAGTGCAGCTCATCCAGGATGGGACATCAATGCGAGATGTGGCAAGAAGGTTTGCTGTGTCTGTCAGCGTAGTGTCCAGAGCATGGAGGCGTTACCAGGAGACAGGCCAGTACATCAGGAGACGTGGAGGAGGCCGTAGGAGGGCAACAACCCAGCAGCAGGACCGCTACCTCCGCCTTTGTGCAAGGAGGAGCACTGCCAGAGCCCTGCAAAATGACCTCCAGCAGGCCACAAATGTGTATGTGTCTGCTCAAACGGTCAGAAATAGACTCCATGAGGGTGGTATGAGGGCCCAAAGTCCACAGGTGGGGGTTGTGCTTACAGCCCAACACCGTGCAGGACGTTTGGCATTTGCCAGAGAACACCAAGATTGGCAAATTTGCCACTGGCGCCCTGTGCTCTTCACAGATGAAAGCAGGTTCACACTGAGCACATGTGACAGTCTGGAGACGCCGTGGAGAACATTCTGCTGCCTGCAACATCCTCCAGCATGACCGGTTTGGCGGTGGGTCAGTCATGGTGTGGGGTGGCATTTTTTTGGGGAGCCGCACAGCCTTCCATGTGCTCGCCAGAGGTAGCCTGACTGCCATTAGGTACCGAGATGAGATCCTCAGACCCCTTGTGAGACCATATGCTGGTGTGGTTGGCCCTGGGTTCCTCCTAATGCAAGACCATGCTAGACCTCATGTGACTGGAGTGTGTCAGCAGTTCCTGCAAGAGGAAGGCATCGATGCTATGGACTGGCCCGCCCGTTCCCCAGACCTGAATCCAATTGAGCACATCTGGGACATCATGTCTCGCTCCATCCACCAACGCCACGTTGCACCACAGACTGTCCAGGAGTTGGCGGATGCTTTAGTTCAGGACTGGGAGGAGATTCCTCAGGAGACCATCCGCCACCTCATCAGGAATATGCCCAGGCATTGTAGGGTGGTCATACAGGCACGTGGAGGCCACACACACTACTGAGCCTAATTTTGACTTGTTTTAAGGACATTACATCAAAGTTGGATCAGCCTGTAGTGTGGTTTTCCACTTTAATTTTGAGTGTCACTCCAAATCCAGACCTCCATGGGTTGATAAATTTGATTTCCATTGATAATTTGTGTGTGATTTTGTTGTCAGCACATTCAACTATGTAAAGAAAAAAGTATTTAATAAGAATATTTCATTCATTCAGATCTAGGATGTGTTATTTTAGTGTTCCCTTTATTTTCTTGAGCAGTGTGTGTATCCTAGGAAGCCTAGGAAACACATTCAGTATCTATATATGTCTACAGTTGAAGTCCGAAGTTTACATACACCTTAGCGAAATACATTTAAACTCAGTTTTTCACAATTCCTGACATTTTATCCAAGTAAAAATTCCGTCTTAGGTCAGTTAGGATCACCACTTTATTTTAAGAATGTGAAATGTCAGAATAATAGTAGAGTGAATGATTTTTGTTTCATCAGACCAGAGGACATTTCTCCAAAAATTACGATCTTTGTCCCAATGTGCAGTTGCAAACCGTAGTCTGGCTTTTTTTATGGTGGTTTTGGAGCAGTGGCTTCTTCCTGGCTGAGCGGCCTTTCAGGTTATGTCGATATAAGACTCGTTTTGCTGTGGATATAGATGCTTTTGTACCTGTTTCCTTCAGCATCTTCACAAGGTACTTTGCTGTTCTTCTGGGATTGTTTGGGCACTTTTCACACCAAAGTATGTTCATCTCTAGGAGACAGAATGCGTCTCCTTCCTGAGCGGCATGACGGCTGCGTGGTCCCATGGTGTTTATACTTGCGTACTATTGTTTGTACAGGCATTTGGAAATTGCTCCCAAGGATGAACCAGACTTGTGGAGGTCTCAATTTTTTTTCTGAGGTCTTGGCTGATTTCTTTTCATTTTCCCATGATGTCAAGCAAAGAGGCACTGAGTTTGAAGGTAGGCCTTGAAATACATCCACAGGTACACTTCCAATTCACTCAAAATTATGTCAATTAGCCTATCAGAAGCTTCTAAAGCCATGACATAATTTTCTGGAATTTTCCAAGCTGTTTAAAGGCACAGTCAACTTAGTGTATCTATATACAATCGTTGAATGTCACTATTTTAGCTGTTTTCTAATGAGATCATTTTGATATTTCACCTTGAATTTGACCTTGACCGTGTGTCAATGCTTCAACCAGAACAGTGTTACGTTGTTCTGACATCCCATTTCTCAGCAGAGAGGCTCGGCTAAATGCTAAAACACTGTTTTCCCTTTCCTCTCGTACACACAAACTGGGTGACAAATACCGCTTGAATTTGACTTTGTTTGTGTTCGTAGACCAGTCAAGGTGACGACTTTCACCTTGACAAGCCTATCAGAATTCTAATGTAGGTAGAAATACACATGATACTTGCAGCAATTTACATAAGGCCTACAAACGTGTGTGTGTGTGTGTGTGTGTGTGTGTGTCGTCCTTGCATGCATGCATGTGTGAGTCATAAGTGCTTGCATGTATGCGTATGTCTGCATCCGTGCATGTTTCTGCCTGCATTCAACTGTACATCTACTTCCTGCAGTATGGTATAACTCATCTAAGGAAGAGATGATATTCTACAGAGTGAACCCGTTGTCTTGGCGTGTGTCCCAGTGCATAGCCCTGTGTCTCTCACACTCTCATCCTCCAAAGATCAGAGAATGCTAGATGGACCAGTTCACTGAGACTCCAGTACATCAAGGAAGCAAAGGTCTTTACAGCAAAGACAGTTTTATGCCTTAGCACCATTCATACAGAGTTAGCCCATTAACTCCTGTAGCTTCCTCTTGACTCTTCTTCAATTCTCCCTTGTTGTAGCCTTTTTATTTTCTGTGCCTGTACAGTTGCTTATTCTGTAAAATCGACCCTTCGAGGGGGAATTACACATAAAAAGAACAACCTTCTGTCATATTTTGCTGTTTTAATGGATTTTTGTTCTATTGAGTAATGTTACTCAGGGTTACGATTTCACTAAATAATGTGCTATAGTGACAACGCATTTGCAGAGCGGATCAATTCTTGTTTGTCTGCCAGAATGTTGCTAGTTGGATAAAGTGCACCATTTGGACATGGTCCAATGTCCTGATTCAGATGTCTCACCCTGTAGTCCTAGAGCACTGTAGTCAGATATTACACCCTGTCTAGTAGTCCTAGAGCACTGTAGTCAGATATTACACCCTGTCTAGTAGTCCTAGAGCACTGTCGTCAGATATTACATTGTCTAGTAGTCCTAGAGCACCGTAGTCAGATATTACACACTGTTTAGTAGTCCTAGAGCACTGTAGTCAGATATTACACCCTGTCTAGTAGTCCTAGAGCACTGTAGTCAGATACCCTGTCTAGTAGTCCTAACCTGTCAGATATTACATTGTCTAGTAGTCCTAGAGCACTGTAGTCAGATATTACACCCTGTCTAGTAGTCCTAGAGCACTGTAGTCAGATATTACACCCTGTCTAGTAGTCCTAGAGCACTGTCGTCAGATATTACATTGTCTAGTAGTCCTAGAGCACCGTAGTCAGATATTACACACTGTTTAGTAGTCCTAGAGCACTGTAGTCAGATATTACACCCTGTCTAGTAGTCCTAGAGCACTGTAGTCAGATATTACACCCTGTCTAGTAGTCCTAGAGCACTGTAGTCAGATATTACATTGTCTAGTAGTCCTAGAGCACTGTAGTCAGATATTACAACCTGTCTACTAGTCCTAGAGCACTGTAGTCAGATATTACACCCTGTCTAGTAGTCAAATATTACACACTGTCTAGTAGTCCTAGAGCACCGTAGAGCACCGTAGTCAGATATTACACCCTGTCCAGTAGTCCTCGAGCACCGTAGTCAGATATTACAACCTGTCTAGTAGTCCTAGAGCACTGTAGTCAGATATTCTACCCTGTCTAGTAGTCTTAGAGCACTGTAGTCGGATATTCTACCCTGTCTAGTAGTCCTAGAGCACTGTAGTCAGATATTACACGCTGTCTAGTAGTCAGATATTACAGCCTGTCTAGTAGTCCTAGAGCACTGTCGTCAGATATTCTACCCTGTCTAGTAGTCCTAGAGCACTGTAGTCAGATATTACACGCTGTCTAGTAGTCAAATATTACAGCCTGTCTAGTAGTCCTAGAGCACTGTCGTCAGATATTCTACCCTGTCTAGTAGTCTTAGAGCACTGTAGTCAGATATTCTACTCTGTCTAGTAGTCCTAGAGCACTGTAGTCAGATATTACACCCTGTCTATTAGTCCTAGAGCACTGTTGTCAGATATTACACCCTGTCTAGTAGTCCTATAGCCCTGTAGTCAGATTTTCAAGCATTCAGTGACAGCATTTGGCTCTTTGTGGTTACTTCAATATCTACATGTATCGTCCAATATCACTTTACATTAAATTCTGGTGACCACAGCCTCATACTGAGACAGAAAGGGAGGGACCATTCCTGGACAGGAAGTGTTGGTTTCCTATGATGGCCTAGCCTCCCCTCGTCCCAGTCTTCCTGTCAAACAGGAAGCCTGGAGGAACTAGGGACTGACCAGGGGTTTCACTGACAAACATTAAATCCTAATAAAACGGACAGTCCTCAGCACACTCACTCAGCTGAGGGAAGAAGGAAGAGAGAAGACTTTGACTGGCAGCCATGTTAGTTTGACGACTGGGTCTCAGGAGACAAGCTGCTTTCCAGGAGTAAGGACATATGACTTCCCATTTCCTGTACAGTGAGGATACTTCCCTAAGAAATAGTTTTAAAAAAATCCTTCCACCACTCTCACCTCATGCCCTGGGAATGGTGGGGTTGTGGCGATTTACCTCCTCCTTCCTCTCCTTCCCCTTTCTCTTTTGTCCTTTCTATTCAACCTTGTGTTGTTTGATGTTGGGGTTTTACTCGGGGAGTGTACTATACTGACTGTCCTCTCTCTCTGCCCTCCCCCTTTCAACTCTCTCTCTCTCTGCTCCATCTTTCTCTCTCCTCCCCCACTCTTTCTCTCTCTCTCTCTCTGTCTCTGTGTGTATGTGTGTGTCCTCCCCTTCTCCAGAGTGCAGGGATCTGATTGGCTCTGGAAGAGACAGGAAGCCCAATGCTCTAGTCCAGGTTGCTGTCATCGACCCCCGGGAACAATACCTGGTCTCCCACGCCTGCACAGAGATAGTAGAGGTAAGGCACACGCATATGCACTGACACATATACACACACACATGCATATGCACTGACACATATACACACACACACCCTTTCACAAGCCACTTAATGCAGCTACCTCCCCACCTTTTCACTCTCTCTTTCTCTCACACACACTCCTTTGGTATCTCACTCCCTTTCTCTGCCGGTGATTGTTATTTTTACTGTTAAAGAGTCGCTCTGGTTCACTGGGTCTAAGTTGCTATTGCTGTTGTGGTTAACATGGAACCCAAACCGGGTGCGTGTGTGCTCCATTGTGCATAAATGTATTTTGTCCCCCCACACCAAATGTGATCACGACACGGAGGTTAACATATCAAAACAAACTCTTAACCAATTATATTAATTTGGGGACAGGCCAAAAAGCAGTAAACATTTATGGCAATTTAGCTAGCTAGCTTGCACTTGCTAGCTAATTTGTCCTATTTAGCTAGCGTGTTGTTGATAGTTAATTTGTCCTGGGATCTAAATATTGAGGTATTTTACCTGAAATGCACGATGTCCTCTACTCCACCAATTAATCCACACATAAAACGGTCAACCAAATTGAATCTTGTCATATCTCATCTGTCCAGCCTTTTTCTTCTCTTGACTTCATATTGCGATTGGCAACTTTCATAAATTAGATGCATTACCGCCACTGACCTCGTTCTTTTTCAGTCACCCACGTGGGAATAACCAATGAGGAGATGGCTTGTGGGTACCTGCTTCTATAAACCAATGAGGAGATGGGAGAGGCCGGACTTGCAGTGAGATCTGCGTCAGAAATAGAACTGACTTCTATTTTAGCCCTTGGCAACGCAGACGCTAGGTGGGGCGCGCACGTAGTGTAGGTGCAATAATTGAATAATATAGATTTCTAACGCGAGCGGTGTAGTCAGCCTGTTAAGTCTTTCTCTCATTTGCTTGCTCTCTTTTGTTCCCTCCCTACCCCTCCCTCTCTTTCTCATTCTCTCTATCTCTGTCTCAATTCAAGGGCTTTATTGGCATGGAAAACATGTTATCTCTCTGTCTTTCTCTCTGATTTGTGGTTAGAGCCCTCTACCTGTCTCAATCTGACTATCAGTCAATCAACTGCAGTAGCAGACTGTTTGCGTGTGCCCACTGTGTGTGTTGAGTCTCTGCGCTCCATACAGTCTCACGGAAGTGCCCTCTGACCTCTGGCATGCCTCTTTTATTGCCCTCAGAGCTGGAATGTCATTACCATGGCAACAAGAGCACAAGTGTTTTCGGGGTGGCAACATCTGTCCCGGGCTGGAATACCCACCTAGAACACACACACACACACACACACACACACACACACACACACACACTGGTGTAAAGTACTTAATTAAGTAAAAATAATGTAAATGGTGTTGGAGTGTGCCCCTGGCTATTTGTAAATTCAAAAACCAAATTGTGCTGTCTGGTTTGCTTAATATAAGGAATTTGAAATTATTTAAAATCAATACTTGAGTATATTTTAGCAATTACATTTACTTTTGATCCTTAACTATATTTAAAACAATTTTAATGGGTGACTTTCACTTTTACTTGAGTCATTTTCCACCATTGCGCACACACACACACACACACACACACACACACACACACACACACACACACACACACACACACACACACACACACACACACACACACACACACACACACACACACACACACGCACACCTCAACTTCTTTCCCTTTCTTCCCCCCTCCTCTCCGTCACAGACTGAGGGCTCATGTGAGAGAACACAAAGACTGGGTTTAATCTCTCTCTTATCTAGCTGATTAAGCAACAGGAAGATTTACTGTTTTCAAGACAGTCCCTTTGTCTCTTACTGTAGAAACGCAATAGAAAATAAAAGGAGTCCTCGTCCTCCACTCACTCTGGGTCTGGGTCCAAGTGGAAAACACAGGATGTGGTACAGCAGTTAGCAGTACAGTACGGCTCAGCTGCAGGACTAGTGTGATTCCATAGCTGTAATGTGACTCTTGCTTTGGAGAGGGATCTGAGAACAACATGGACTGTTGCTTTCGGCTTCTCAAAAGGAGGGTACGTATGGATACTGTATGTATGTAGCCGTGGAGATCGCTTCTGATGATACTGTAGACGTGTCTCTGGATTTATAGTCGCATGGTATTGTACATATTGAACCAGACGCAGTGTAACTTCTTTATCTGACTGGTCGATGTATTGGAATGACTAGTCTCTCTAATTCATTACGTATCACTGAACACTGATAGGGATTTTTTGGGGGATCAACTTGTACAGTGGGGCAAAAAAGTATTTAGTCAGCCACCAATTGTGCAAGTTCTCCTACTTAAAAAGAGGTACACTTCAACTATGACAGACAAAATGAGGAAAAAAAATCCAGAAAATCTCATTGTAGGATTTTTAATGAATTTATTTGCAAATTATGGTGGAAAATAAGTATTTGGTCAATAACAAAAGTTTATCTCAATACTTTGTTATATACCCCTTGTTGACAATGACAGAGGTCAAACGTATTTCTGTAAGTCTTCACAAGATTTTCACACACTGTTGCTAGTATTTTGGCCCATTCCTCCATGCAGATCTCCTCTAGAGCAGTGATGTTTTGGGGCTGTTGCTGGGAAACATGGACTTTCAACTCCCTCCGAAGATTTTCTATGGGGTTGAGATCTGGAGACTGGCTAGGCCACTCCAGGACCTTGAAATGCTTCTTGCGAAGCCACTCCTTCGTTGCCCGGGTGGTGTGTTTGGGATCATTGTCATGCTGAAAGACCCCAGCCACGTTTCATCTTCAATGCCCTAGCTGATGGAAGGAGGTTTTTACTCAAAATCTCACAATACATGGCCCCATTCATTATTTCCTTTCCACGGATCAGTCGTCCTGGTCCCTTTGCAGAAAAACAGCCCCAAAGCATGATGTTTCCACCCCCATGCTTCACAGTAGGTATGGTGTTCTTTGGATGCAACTCAGCATTCTTTGTCCTCCAAACACGACAAGTTGAATTTTTACCAAAAAGTTATATTTTGGTTTCATCTGACCATATGACATTCTCCCAATCTTCTTCTGGATCATCCAAATACTCTAGCAAACTTCAGATGGGCTTGGACATGTACTGGCTTAAGCAGGGGGACGCGTCTGGCACTGCAGGATTTGAGTCCCTGGCGGCGTAGTGTGTTACTGATGGTAGGCTTTGTTACTTTGGTCCCAGCTCTCTGCAGGTCATTCACTAGGTCCCCCCGTGTGGTTCTGGGATTTTTGCTCACCGTTCTTGTGATCATTTTGACCCCACGGGGTGAGATCTTGCGTAGAGCCCCAGATCGAGGGAGATTATCAGTGGTCTTGTATGTCTTCCATTTCCTAATAATTGCTCCCACAGTTGATTTCTTCAAACCAAGCTGCTTACCTATTGCAGATTCAGTCTTCCCAGCCTGGTCAGGTCTACAATTTTGTTTCTGGTGTCCTTTGACAGTCTTGGCCGTAGTGGAGTTTGGAGTGTGACTGTTTGAGGTTGTGGACAGGTGTCTTTTATACTGATAACAAGTTCAAACAGGTGCCATTAATACAGGTAACGAGTGGAGGACAGAGGAGCCTCTTAAAGTAGAAGTTACAGGTCTGTGAGAGCCAGACATTTTGCTTGTTTGTAGGTGACCAAATACTTATTTTCCACCATAATTTGCAAATAAATTCATAAAAAATCCTACAATGTGATTTTCTGGATTTTTTTTCTCATTTTGTCTGTCATAGTTGAAGTGAACCTATGATGAAAATTACAGGCCTCATCTTTTTAAGTGGGAGAACTTGTACAATTGGTGGCTGACTAAATACTTTTTTGCCCCACTGAATTTATAGCATCAGGAATGGTTTTACAGTAAGAGACTCAACAATAACACTAAACAGGCAGTACACCATACAGAGTGTGTGTGTGGCCAGCCATAGGGAGTCCCTATACTACATTGTTTAATTGAGCTCTGTCTGTCTGTCCATCATTCCTCAGTGCTGCAGCTGTTCCTTCATTGACCTCTCCGGTTAAAATGGGAAAGGCCCTATGTGTGTGTGTGTGTGTGTGTGTGTGTGTGTGTGTGTGTGTGTGTGTGCATGCTCACACTCATGTCTGTGTATGAAGTGTGAATATGTCGGAGACAGGCCGGCTGCCATGTATTGTTCCCAGAGGCCCTGGTGTCCAACAGCTGGGTCTTACCAGACTGGCAGCTCCCGCTATGCCTGGAGACAGACTGGCAGCTCCCGCTATGCCTGGAGACAGACTGGCAGCTCCCGCTATGCCTGGAGACAGACTGGCAGCTCCCGCTATGCCTGGAGACAGATGCCTGGAGACAGACTGGCAGCTCCCGCTATGCCTGGAGACAGACTTGCAGCTCCCGCTATGCCTGGAGACAGACTGGCAGCTCCCGCTATGCCTGGAGACAGACTGGCAGCTCCCGCTATGCCTGGAGACAGACTGGCAGCTCCCGCTATGCCTGGAGACAGACTGGAGACTGGTGACCTGCTGTCCTCCCCCCTTCTCTCTTACCCCCACACGTGTTCAGGGTGTTATTGAAGCCTTACAGAGCAGGTGTTTCCTTATCCTAAACAGTCCATCTTGGGGCAGTGTGAAGCCTATATGACAGAGACCCTTTTTTTCATTTGAATTATTTTTGTTTGAAACGTTGGACATAAAGTTAAATATATAAATATAAATATAAGCAGTAGATATCAACAGACTTCAAAGCAATATGTCCTATCAATCAGTTCTATCAGACATGTTGGGCTCAAGTGTAAACACTACTAAAATGCTATTGGGGATCCCCTCTCAGCGTCTCTAAGCGCCCGGAGTGGTGTGGGTTATATACTGTACCTCTGAGAGAGGAGACCGACAGGACAGAGAGGGTGACATTTAGGCCCCACGGTAATCTGTTTGTCTATGGGAAAATCTTATTCTGAAAGCCATTACCGCCAAGGGCTCAGGAGTGGCCTTCTCAAAAAAGGGATTTGATGGCACGCTGTGGGGCCAAGTGCCCAGTAGGATAAAACAAGCCTTTCATGTCATGCTCGCGAAGCGAGTGTGTGTGTGTGTGTGTGTGTGTGTGTGTGTGTGTGTGTGTGTGTGTGTGTGTGTGTGTAAATATGATGAGGGTCAAGGGAATGGGTGAGAGCCAACTGTCTGAGAGAGTCTCCTGCCATGGGACGATACTCCCCCTCCACACACACACACACACCCTCCACACACACACACACACTCTAATAGTGTAATGCCTCGCCCATTCCTTGGAGGTCTGTAACCCAAAGGCACCGAGAGGGGCGTCACTGTCTATATACGCAGCTGTCTCTCCTACTGACTGACTGTCTAACTACTTCTCTCTGCAGTACTACTGCTGCTCCTCCACTCTACCTGTTTGTACCGCTGTGTGAATGTGGCTGTAGATGGAGTTGCCAAACATGCTGGTAAGTATGAAAGAAGGCTATTCAGTTCAGAATGTCTTGTTCAGGGAATTTGAGGTGTGTGTGTGTGTCAAATCAAATCAAATCAAATTTTATTTGTCACATACACATGGTTAGCAGATGTGCTTCTAGTTCCGACAATGCAGTAATAACCAACAAGGGAGTGTGTGTGTGTGTGCATGTCAGCACTCAGCGACTCTTTGATTTCCCCTTGTTTTGCCGGCTGTACCAGATTGTGTGTGAATGTGCTGCTACAGAATGCCCATATGCCCCTCAAAGCATGGTAGCATGGTAGCATAGTAGCATGGTATCTGGGTGGTAGTACTGGGCAACACTGTATACTGAGAGCATGGGAGTAGAGCACTCTCCAATGGATTAGTGTTGTTTTCTCTTTCCCACTGCTTGGTGTTAATACAGGGGATGAAAGCATCTAGTAGACTAGGGAGGAGAAGGGAGGAGAGGGGTTTGTGCAGAGGTTGGCTCATGAGGAGAGAGGTGTGTGTGTGTGTGTGTGTGTGTGTGTGTGTGTGTGTGTTTGCAGAGGTGTGTAACGCGTGGATGTCCTGGGGTAGCCTCATGTCTTGGCTGCCGATCTGTAACCACAGGTCCGTCCACAGTCTACATCCCTCCAGTACTCCCCTACTGTATCAATGGGCTTACTGTGTTAGGCTAAGATGTGTTAGTTGTTAGTCACCTTGGATAAGGATGTCCTTCTAGTCAATAAAGGGACATGTAAACAGACTGGAGGCTTCTATCGATCCTTTGTTGAGGTGACTAATCTGAGCGATTTGGGTTTTCCTAGCCGACGACCGTTGCTACGGCGGAATGCAGTACTGGAGACAGTGGAGACGTTTTTCATGTCGACAGATTATCGTTAGGGTGTTTACGGGATGCACCAGGGCTGAGTGTGTGCTTTCTGAGTGTGTGCTTTCTGAGTGTGTGCTTTCTGAGTGTGTGTGTGTGTGTGTGTCCGCGTGCGTCAATGTGTGTGGGTACTGACTGTGTGTCCAGCCTGTCCCGGGGGCCTGCGTTCCAGAGCCACCCATCAGGGCAGGGCAACAGGAAAGGGGGAGCCCCTGATGTAAACACCAGTTTGCTTTGAACACGCAAAGCTTCACTACACCAGGGTATATACAGACCCAGTCAGGGTACACATTATACCAGGTCACAGTAGGCTCCATAGGCCTCTCTCCTGGCTGGGCCTGGGGCCCTATAGTAGGGGCTATGGTGCTTGGGGTCTTGTGGGAACCTGGGTGTGTTTGTGTGTTTAGGCTAGCGGAAGTCATGCATCCATGTGTCTGTGTACAGTACCAGCCCTCTATGGCAACAAGCTCTCACAGTCTCATTGCAGAATCAGATGTCCAAGCCCTTAAAATGCCACATTTCTTTGGCATTCACTCCAGAATCGTTAAGTTAACAAAAAAAAAAATGCTTTAAACAAAAAAACAACTTCATGGTTAAGTTTAGGCATTCATTCTGAATGGTTAAGTTCGGGATTTTGGCAATAAGGCCCGTTATCTACTTCCCCAGAGTCAGATGAACTTGTGGATACCATTTGTATGTCTTTGTGTCCAGTATGAAGGAAATTACAGGATGTTTAGCGAACCAATGCTAACTAGCGGTAGCGCAAAGACTGTAAGTCTATGAGAAGTCTACCCATAGACTTCCATTTATTGCGCTAACATCCAGGAGCAGTAGGGAAGCAGACTGAGCACAGCTGTTGGCTCACTCATCCCTTTCTCTCTCTCTCTCCACCTCTCCCCTCCACCCACACACTCTCCTTCTCAATTTCAATTCATGTACTTTATTGGCATGGGAAACATATGTTTACATTGCCAAAGTAAGGGAAATAGATCATAAACAATAAAAAATGAGCAGTGAACATTACACTTACGAACGTTCCAAAAGAATAAAGACATTTCAAATGTAATATTATTTCTCCCTCTCTCTCACTCTCTCTCTCTCTCTCATGTTCCTTCTCATCCTCTCTCAGGGTAGCAGAGACCCGTTGTTCCTGACAGGGGTGACCTTCCCTCCGGAGTACCCTGCCAGCCCAGAGACGCTAGTCAAGCTCACCGTCTACGATGTGAGAGACAAGGCCCGTGACAATGTAAGTAAACCGCTAAGTGTGTGAAGGGGCTGAGGGGGGAGGGTGTGTACGGGGAGAGTGTGGTGGGAAAGGAGTGTGTGTGGGGAGAATGGGCAATGCCTCAAATTGTTGTTTTCTTTGCTGTGCATGCCGAAGGTCTTTCTTTTGTGTGTGGTTTTGTTAATCTGGCTGCGCTGCAAACACTTGCAGGGCGGTAGAGAACAGAAGTTGGGAGGCCTTAAGTATGGGTGATCTATCATGTTGTTATGCATTTGAAGTGAAGTCACAGGCCTTCACATTGAGTTCTGTCTGTGTGGCATGAACTGGGTCAAAGGAGATCTGAAAGGAAGAGCGAGGCCTTTGGTGATCTTCCCATGGGAATACTTACCCAGAGATCAATGAGAATGGGGATAGCTCTAGACATGGAATTCTGAATGTTGGTCGGTCTGGGTCTTCTGGTTCGGAACCCTTTTAACCTCTTACACTTATGGTGGCGCTATTTCATTTTTGGAAGAAAAACGTTCCCGTTTTAAACAAGATATTTTGTCACAAAAAGATGCTCGACTATGCATATAATTGCTACTGTTCGAAAGAAAACACTCTGACGTGTCCAGAAATACAAATATCTTCTCTGTGCGTGCCCTTTAACGTGAGCTTCAGGCAAAACCAAGATGACTTGGCATCCAGGAAATGACAAGGATTTTTGAGGCTCTGTCTTTCATGATCTCCTTATATGGCTGTGAACGCAAGAGGAATGAGTCTGCCCTTTCTGTCGTTTCCCCAAGGTGTCTGCAGCATTGTGACGTATTTGTAGGCAGATCGTTGGAAGATTGACCATAAGAGACCACATTTACCACGTGTCCGCCCGGTGTCCTGCGCCGAAATTGGTGCGCAAAAGTCACCTGCCAGTATTTTTCCATGGGGCACAGAGAGAAGCAAGCTTCCACGAACTGCATGTCAATGAAGAGATATGTGAAAAAACACCTTGAGGATTGATTCCAAACAACGTTTGCCATGTTTCGGTCGATATTATGTAGTTAATCCGGAAAAAGTTTCACGTTGTAGGTGACTGCATTTTCGGTTCGTTTCGGTAGCCAGGCGCAATGTAGAAAACGGAACGATTTCTCCTACACACAGACGCTTTCAGGAAACACTGCGCATCTGGTATGTGGCTGGGAGTCTCCTCATTGAAAACATCAGAAGCTCTTCAAAGGTAAATGATTTTATTTATTTGGTTATCTGGCTTTTGTGAAAATGTTGCGTGCTACATGCTACACAAAATGCTATGCTAGCTTTGCATACTCTTACACAAATTAGTCAATTTCTATGGTTCAAAAGCATATTTTGAAAATCTGAGATGACAGTGTTGTTAAGAAAAGGCTAAGCTTGAGAGCAAACGCATTATTTAAATTTTATTTGCGATTTTCAGAAATCGTTAACGTTGCGTTATGCTAATGAGCCTGAGGCTTAGTCACAATCCCGGATCCGGGATGGGGAGTTTCAAGAGGTTAAACCGCCTTCAAATCATCTAATGGGTTCTCCAATATGAAACACTTTAGATACTGGCTATGAAGGATTAATTAGCTAAATTCTTATGGATGGGGACAGTATTGAGTAGCTTGGATGAATAAGGTGCCGAGAGTAAACTACCTGCTACTCAGTCCCAGTTGCTAATATATGCATATTATTAGTAGTATTGGATAGGAAACACTCTGAAGTTTCTAAAACTGTTTGAATGATGTCTGTGAGTATAACAGGACTCATATGTCAGGCAAAAACCTGAGAAGAAAATCCAACCAGGAATTGGGAAATCTGAGGTTGGTTGATTTTCAACTAATTACCTATTGAAGACAGTGGGATATTGGTCATGTTGCACTTCATAAGGCTTCCACTAGATGTCAACCATCTTTAGAAACTTGTTTGAGGCTTCTACTGTAAAGGAGGGGCTCTTTAAGTCTGTGGTCTGGCAGAGTGCCACAAGCTCGTGACGCTCGTTCATGTGAGAGGTAGCTCACATACAAAGGAATTCTCTGGTTGGAACATTATTGAGGATTTATGTTAAAAACATCCTAAAGATTGATTCTATACATCGTTTGACATGTTTCTACGGACTGTAACAGAACTTTTTGACATTTCGTCTGCTCCTAGTGAACGTGCTTCGTGACTTTGGATTTGTTTACAAAAGTAGCTATTTGGACATAAATGATGGACATTATCGAACAAAACAAACATGTATTGTGGAACTGGGATTCTTGGGAGTGCATTCGGATCATCAAAGATAAGTGAATATTTATAATGTTATTTCTGACTTCAGTTGACAGCACAATATGGCAGATATCTTTTTGGCTTGTTGGGTCTCTGAGCACCGTACTCAGATTATTGCATGGTTTGCTTTTTCCTTAAAGATTTTTTTTTTAATCTGACACAGCGGTTGCATTAAAGAGAAGTTTATCTAAAGTTCCATGTATAACACTTGTATTTTCATCAACATTTGTAATAAGTATTTCTGTAAATTGTTGTGGCTCTCTGCAAAATCACCGGATGTTTTTGGAACTACTGAACATAACGCTGCAATGTTACTGAGATTTTTTTATATAAATATGAACATTATCGAACAAAACATACATGTATTGTGTAACATGAAGTCCGATGAGTGTCATTTGATGAAGATCATCAAAGGTTAGTGATTAATTCTATCTCTCTTTCTGATTTTTGTGACTCCATTCTTTGGCTGGAAAAATTGCTGTGTTTTTCTGTGACTTGGCTCTGTCCTAACATAATCGTTTGTGGTGCTTTCGCTGTAAAGCCTATTAGAAATCGGACACTGTGGTGGGATTAACAACAAGGTTACCTTTAAAATGGTATAAGATTTACCTTTAAAATGGTATGAGATTTCTGTTGTTTGAATTTGGCGCCCTGCACTTTCGCTGGCTATTGTCATATCGATCCCGTTAATGGGATCTCAGCCCTAAGAAGTTTTAAAGCTATGGGTTACTTACTCCACGATGATGCCATAGCTGTTGTATGGATTCTATACACTAGCTACCACTACAGCACTGTGACGGCACTACCTGGAGCACTGGAACCAGAGGGAACAGAAAGATATGGAACAGCGACATCATAGCTATTGTATGGGTTGTATTTAAGCAATAAGGCGTGTTGTATATGGCCAATTTACCACAGCTACGGGCTGTTCTTAAGCACGACGGAACGCAGAGTGACAAGATGCAGCCCTTACCATATTGGCAATATACCACCAACCCCCAAGGTACCTTATTGCTATTGTGAACTGCTTACCAATGTAACTACAACAGTACCAATAAATGTTTTGTCATACCCGTGCTGTACGTTCTGATATGCCACGGCTTTCAAGCCAATCAGCATTCGGGGCTTGAACCACCCAGTTTATAAAGTGGATTACAGATGCCACATAGTCAACTAGCTTATGTAAACGTGTATCTCACAGCTATATAGACCTACAGTACACATGGAATACATTCAGTCCCTCTATGCTTCTGACTTGTGGCTATATCATATCCATTGTAGGGATTCTATGTTGTCATACTGCCGATATCACAACATGTATTTCACACCTACACATGAGAACATAAAAGTATATAAACTGTTAGTTGAAAAAGAGACAACACACTTCACTCAGGTTAGAAAAATAGGTTTGTTTCACTCTTCCTGAGCCTCAGGTACAGTAGAGTAGTTAGAATCCAACTGTTCTGTAAAAAATATAGCAAGTTAGCAACTTGCTAACAACCCCTGAAGCCTGGGATCTAAACGATGCAAGCTAGTTCCTTCTGAGGTCTTCATGTAATATTGATGGAAGACTACACCTATGTGAGCCCCAACACTGTTCAAACTCTACAATATCTTCACCGTGTAAGACTCGGTTAGACACGTGTCATGTCAAGCAGTCAGTCGCGTATCCCAAGTGGTAGAGTTCTGTTAAAAATGAATGTTGAATCGTTCGTGGCCACACAAGCTAACGCCTTGATATAAAGATATTTTATAGATGCTTGGTAAAGGCATAAGCTGTGTTACAGCTATATCTGGGAGTGGTTGGCGGGTTCATTGTCCAGGCAGCTTTGGAGCCTATGGGTTTTATAGAATGTTCTGGTTCTTTGGTCTGTCTTTGTTGAGGGATGAAAATAAAGTGAATTTCATTGTTTACCGCTCACAAATGGGAGGAGTCATGAACCTTATTGAGACATCATCTTGGTCTTTTTGGTACAGCTACTGTCCTTGGATGTCCATTATAACCTCTCCTTTCAAACCTGATCGTAAAATCCAACCAGTGAACACTGAGGCTGTACCTTTAAATTTATAGACAGTAGCCGATAGGCTACTGCATAATGTAGGCCTATATAAGCGGCTACTAACAAAACCAATGGAGCACATCTTAACATTTTCACATGGAAATAGCTTTTGATTTCTATGATATAGCCTACAGTAGCCTATAGGTTGTGTTCAATGCAGGCCTACATTGCATCAGACTTTTAAAAATATTTTTACACTATGCAGGGAATCAAGTCATACTTTTTGTATGATACAAGAAACCACATTACCATACATACCATACAGAGAATTAGAGCATGTAGACTACCATCTGCCTATTGGCTTATTTCCATATTCAAGCCTGTGTAAAAATACAACACTGCCCCATTAATTAAGGCATAAACAAGATTTTTACCTGACTCGGTTTTCAAAGACAACTTGAAATGTAGCCTACACGATTTGTGTTCTTGTAGGAAGCAGTAACTCCCCATTGCTGACCAATACTTACCTATAACTTGGCTAATAACTCGCTATAACTAGTCAAAAATATCAACAAATGTGCACATGTGCGGCTCTGCGCTCTGATCTGAAATGTGCATTTGCTGCAGGTGACTGAAGGACCGCTTGTGGGCTACCTGTCAATAGAATACTCCATTACGCTCTGTGCTCTGCCTACAACAAAATCACAGACTCAATCTTACTAAGTTAGATTTGTTTTGGTTTGTTGCATTGAAAAGGGGCTGATATAATATTGATTAGATCACAGAGAAAAACATTGATCTATATAGCGTATGGAAACTAATGTGGGGAATTCAGTGAAGTTCAATATCTTGCGTCTCTTCACGCCACGGACACGCGCAGTTTAGAGGGAATATTGCAGCAGAATAAAACCAGACAGAATATTCTGCCTTGCTGTGGAGACTGTCTCCTGACTAGGGCCTGACATCCTGTCAGGGTTCTCACTCACAACACTTCCATTCACTCAAAACAGCCAGAGAGAAATCGCGCGCGCGTGTCAGTGGCGGTTGTTATGGGGGCGTGAGCATGACATTATTTCTTTTACAGCATATTGGATTACTGTCATTCCGATTCAATTTGCCAAGTTCAGTGTAACAGCGATAGGTTTAGGCTACTACATGATACTGGAATTTTCCCTATACCCGTCATGAGGTTGCTACAACATAGCCTATGAAGGAAAGTTTACGATGTAGTTGCACACAGGTTCAGAGAAAAGGTGACGAGGTGACAGACAGTGACACATGGACAGACAGTGACACATTCAATACCGCCTTGCGCACTCTTTCCTTCATCTAGCTGATATAGGGTGTAATCGTTAGTCCAACAGTTGCAAATGAGAGTTTCTATTGGACATATTCAGGTATGTTTATCCCTGTTTTGTTGCGTTTGCTTCCGTTTAAGAAATATTTTTCAACAGAATCGGTGGAATGAATACACCCCTGTTCAGCGTAAACACAGTTCACTTTCATAACAGCCACGTTGTATTCCTTCTCATATCTATGCGCTCTCCTCCTCTCAGCTTTTCCCTTCACTTGTGGACTTTAAGGCACAACACATCAGCTGTATGTGACCAGGCGAAAAAAACCTTTCCAAGTTTAACCATGTCATAACCTCTACGCACAGCCTACATCGTTGTCACCATATTAGCTAAAGTAACGTCATAGTCAACATAGCTAATAGAACTAACGTGTTAGTAAACCCGCTACATGCAGTAACATTACAATGTACAGTCAGTAAGCAGTTTAACACTTACACCGGCGGGCAACGGTGGCAATGAATTAGAAGAAAAAAAATCTCAACTTGACTTGGAAGAGTTCCAGTGTTGTTGGATAGTCATAGCCAGCTAGCTAACATAGCATCCCTCTGTTTTAACAGGGCGTTTGAGTCAGCTAAACAAGCTAGCTGCATTTGTTAGCTACAGTAAGTAAGTGAAAAAAAAATATCTCTCTCTTGTATGTGTGTGTGTGTGTGTGTGTGGCTTCTCCTTCATTTTGGAAGAAATTAATTTGTTTAAAAAATGTGTTCAACTATTGGCTTTCTCTCTATTTGAGTCAACTACTCACCACATTTTATGCACTGCAGTGCTAGCTAGCTGAAGCTTATGCTTTCAGTACTAGATTAATTAACTGATCCTTTGATTGGGTGGACAACATGTCAGTTCATGCTGCAAGAGCTCTGATAGTTCAGAGGATGTCTTCCGGAAGTTGTCATAATTACTGTGTATGTCTATGGAAGGGAGTGAGAATCATGAGCCACCTAGGTTTTCTATTGAACTCAATGTACCCAGAGGAGGACGGAAGCTAGCTGGCATCCGGCTACACCATGGAGTGCTGTTGAGGCTACTGTAGACCATTGCAAAATAGTGTGTTTTAATCAATTACTTGGTGACGTGATTATGTTTAGTATAATTTTATCTAAAAACTTTTAAAAAAATGGTTTACAATTTTTATTTTTATGAAATTCCCTGAGGAGGATGGTCCTCCCCTTCCACCTCTGAGGATCCTTCAATGGTGTGTGTATGCTTGTGCGTGTGCCCAGGCTGTCTTGTCTGCTTCAGGACAGGCCCTCCTGTGCCTTTCAGATCATTCCCTCATACCTCTAGTCTCCTCCACTAGTTTCCTCTAGTATCCTCCTCGAGTTGTCTCCCCCACTATTTTCCTCGAGTCTCTAGTCTACTCCTCTAGTCTCCTCCTCTAGCTGTGTCCTCCTCTTAGTTTCCACTAGTCTACTCCTCTAGTCTCCTCCTCTAGTTGTCTCCTCTTCTAGTCTCCTCCACTAGTTTCCTCTAGTCTCCTCCTCTGGTCTCCTCTAGTTGTCTCTTCTAGTCTACTCCTCTAGTCTCTTCATCTAGTTGTCTCCTCTTCTAATCTCCTCCTCTAGTCTCCTCCTCTAGTCTCCTCTAGTTGTCTCCACCTCTAGTCTCCTCAACTAGTTCTCTAGTCTCCTCTTCTAGTCTCCTCCACTATTCTCCTCTACTCACCTCCTCTAGTTTCCCCCTCTAGTTGCCCTACAGAGCACAATTAAGGACTTTCCCACTGGGCACACACTGTTGTTTCCACATAATTTCAATCTAATTCCACTGAACCAACGTGGAATAGACGTTGAATTGACATCTGTGCCCAGTGGGTTGACTGAGTACTGCTCTCAAAGGAGACTTTGGTATGTACGAATCTGAAGGGAGAGACAATATAAACATTTCTAAAACGCCGACTTCTTTTCTCCACCCTTTTTGACTTGTCTTTTTCAACCCTTTTTTGAGTTGTCTTTCCTCTTTATTTGTGGTTTTCACAGCAGCAGTAGCTACAGTACAGAGGTTCCAGATCTTTCTCTTCCCTCTGGCTCCAGTGATCCAGTTCCCCTGTAGTGCTGTAACATACAAGACGTGTTGCTCTGCTGGGCTGGGCTCAGCTTGTACAGCGCTAGCTGCTTGTCTTGGTCTCATTAGCCAGTGTGTAGGTGGTACGGCCATGACCCCAAACATGAGTTGACACCCCGCATCAGCCCCCCTGGTGCAAATGGGAGCCAATCAGTCAAAGCTCCAGTAATTTAATGTCACATTTTTGGTGATAGAAAAGAAAAAGAGCGATTTGGAAATGTGGAAGAGTGTGTGTGTGGGTGCATTTGTGAGATTTGTGAGGTTGCGTTTACAGATGAGCAACCAGCATTTTACAAGTCATATGCAGCTCGCAATTCATTCCAAAGGCGAGCACGTCACCGCTTCTAGCGTCGGTGGCGAAAAAGGCAGTTATTTGACAGACCGCTAGGTAAACATCAAATAAAATCTCTGGCGTCTTAAATTGGCCTGATGTGTGCTATCTTTATGTCCACTGCAAGGGGTTAGGTTGGCCATTGAAGGGGAAAGGAGAGGGGGACGAGACAGGAAAACGAATGAAGCAGATTTTCTAGATGAATCCCTTAATATTCCAGGAGGAGCAGAGTGATACATTTCATACTGGGATGATTTCCCTTTGCCTCCGGCTTCCAAGTTGTCTGAGATGTGCGTTCCGAGATGAGCCCTGGTGCAGCTGCAATGCTGCCGTGAATACATGAGAGGACGGACAGAGCAGATGGAATGGTAAGAGGTAGAGTGGAGATAGAGAGAGGAGCCGGGGGGGTGACGAGGCCTGTTCTCTCTGACTGAGTGATCTGCCCCCAGGCCTTGTTGTCAAGGGTGACAGGTTACCCAGAATTACCCAGATTTCCTCTGTGTATAGCTGAATCCCATGGGCATTAGATTGTACATTCCGATCATGTCCCCACTTGTTCAATTAAACCTCTACACATGGAGTGGATGATTCCACTCCATCCAACACAACGTATTGCTGGATAAAATGATTTTAGGGACTGGGAAAGATATTCCGTACTCCTCGTAGGCTGCCTTCGTAGGTTTGTAAATTCAGACATCATTTGAGCCAGCGACCTCATGATTGCATGATTCATAACCTTTATGAAATAGTGTTTCTTGCATAATAGATATTATTTCTCCAGAGTACATTTTTCCTCATACTCAAATTACACGGGTTGCACAAACAAAACCTAATTAGACTATTAGATAACCTTCAGTAATTGATAGAGAAGATTCACAGTGAACTCAGAAGACGGATCCAGAATAACAGACCAAAAGCCTACAACCCGCACAGACTCAAATTGGAGGGGAAGAGAGAGCGACCGAGAGACGAGGGTTCGTGAACAGATCTGTGGCCAATTATTTCACAAAGTGCAGCGCATCAGAGGGCACTTATCAAAGTAGAGGGGGAGAAGAGATAACGACAGACTGAGATAGAGGCCGAGAGAGACGAATGAAAGCATATGGGAGCAAACACAATATTGTTTGTATGCATTGTTGTGAGTTGTCTGTCTCGCATTCTAGTGCTCACTTACCTTGTTGAAGAAGCTCGGAGACACGGAACACCAAACTAATATAGAGAGCAGGAGCTTCTTGTTGGAATCAAAGCGATTACCCAGCATCCTCTATGGTCTACAAAGATAGGACGGCAGCCTGTAGATTGTAGTAGAGCCCTTGTGTTAAATCATAGGCTCATTTATCTCTACGTCTGGCCTCTGTGATGTTACGAACATGTAATGCGGTTTTCATTGTGTGTGCGTCATAGTAATCTTCAGATCATGAAGAGGGGATTTGATTGGGTTCTGTGATGTGTAATGCACAATACCGTGACAAACAATCGAGAAGCTCCTCTCAGCAAAGTATAGAAATGGGTTGGGTCCAGTCCTTTCCATGAAGACGCCATAACATGTATTCAAATTCAGAGCTTTTTACTTCATTGCTTTAATCAACGTTTAAAGATGGTCGCCCCGCAAACACTGACAGGCACGCACACGCACCAGTCTTTATACTATCATTCAAGTGACACCCTCGAAGGTGTGGAGAAATACTTATTAGATCCAGGATGAGTACAAAGTAGCAGGGAGGGGTACTGATCAATGTGCTCAACCTCCAACCCCCTGGCAAAGCAGCAGAGACACAGGGGCAAGGCGTGCTTTCGCACTCCTTTCCTCTCTTCACTTTATAGTGTGGAGGAGATGGTGCAGGAAAAAAGCCCTACATCGTGTCTAGCTGTAATTCACATCAAGTGATGTTGACATTAGCATCACGTTCCTTCACTGGACAAGCGTCAGAGTGCAAGATATGGCTCAATGGCACGTATGCTTAAGCACCGTGCAATATACCAGTCATTACATTTCACCTGGGTGTCTGTCAAATCTGGAGCGAACCAGCTTCTTCTTTTCAATTTTTGCTTGAAATGATATACCCAAATCTAGCTGCCTGTAGCTCAGGACCTGAAGCAAGGATATGTATATTCTTGATACCATTTGAAAGGAAACACTTTGAAGTTTGTGGAAGTGTGAAATTAATTTAGGAGAATATAACACATTATATCTGGTAAAAGATGATACAAAGAAAAAAAATAACTTTTTTTGTATTTTTTTTTTGTACCATCATCTTTAAAATGTAAGAGAAAGGCCATCATGTATTATTCCAGCCCAGTCGCAATTTAGATTTTGGCCACTAGATGGCAGCAGTGTATGTGCAAAGTTTTAGAGAGATCCAATGAATCATTGCATTTCTGTTCAAAATGCCTAATTTGTTTATTAATAACTTTTCAAGTTCATAACTGTGCACTCTCAAACAATAGCATGGTATTCTTTCACTGTAATAGCTACTGTAAATTGGACAGTGCAGTTAGATTAACACGCATTTAAGCTTTCTGCCCATATCAGATATGTCTATGTCCTGGGAAATGTTCTTGTTACTTTCAACCTCATGCTAATCACATTAGCTCAACCGTCCCTGTAGAGTCAGTGTCAGAAGGAAAGAATGGATTTTAATCCCAGGTGTGGCTTCCAGATGATAATCAATACTTTTCTATTTACCTTGTCCAGGGTTCGGTACTTTCTAAATGTAATTTACATTTTAGTTTTTTTAACAGACGCTCTTATCCACTGGACACATTTGAACTTGTCCTGGTCCCCCATAAGAATCGAACCCACAACCCTGGCATTGCAAGTGCCATGCTCGACCAACCGAGCCACAGGGGGCTAGTTACCTGTCCAAAATTCTCATCAGTAATGTCATTTTGGGATTACCCAAACTCAGTAACGTCATCTGATTGTTCAGTTACTTTTAGATTAACTTCCCTTAACAGGCATTAGAAGAATACAAAAATGAATATTACCAATTTAACAACATTTATTGCAGGATCAATCACTGTTGCTTTACATAAATGGCCATAAATGGATGTTGCATTTTACTTTGTTATGTAGGCTTCTTCTAACCAATTACTTTCCACTACAGATAATAATATGATTAGACTGTATCTTTACATTAAAAAGTCTGGCAGATTTCCAGTCATTCCAAATCATTTAATACCCCTTGATCTTCAAGTATAGGACTTGGAAATATAGATCAGCTAGATTGTTTTACCTGAGCATAACCCAAAAACGAAGGGCTTACTAGCTTACTTTAGTTGTCATGGAGGACTGATTGGGCTCACTTCCTCGAGTTGAAAAGTAGATGCCGCTCTCATGGAATGACATGACAAGAATGCCTTATGCTGCATTCGCTATAAACGTATCGTTGTTTTGGTGACACATTGATATCTTGATCATTTGAAGTCTATCGAAAGTGTGCGAGTTTGAGCAAGTGTCCGTTAGGCTTATAAACATTTATATTTTTATCAGAACAAATTATATTGAGCAATAAAAGCCCCGCTCGTGGTCTTCTTAAATTCAGCTGGTTGTTGACAGTATGGCATACAATGCCACGGCATAGTTTAGAAGGGAGAAACTCCCTCAAACTTTTAGTCCATAGGCTGGGATCCGCACGATGCAGCTGTTGCAAGAGCACATGTATCACTGGCTGTCCACTGGTCACAAAAACAATGCATGATGAGCAGCACAAGCTCCTTCAATTCAAACATTATTGGGTTAAAGTACACATATACATATATACTGTACAGTACAGTTGTGAACAGCCACCCACAACAACCACAATCCACAAGGCACAACATATCTATTGAGAGAGCAGCAGTGTGATTCATACTAATGCACAATGTAGATATCTGTAGTAAGTTGGATCTGTATGTTGTCGTTCTTACCTCGAAGCGTTTATTCAAGCAGTTGCACCATTGGAAAGACAGTTTGGACCGTAACTAGCTTGGACCGTAACTGCCTGTTCCTGCTCTTTCCTGTGATCCATCGAACACGTTTGGTGTGTCATCATGGTGGATCTCTGACTTGTGGTCAGACTCGTTCAGGCGTAATAAACTTAAACTTGTGCATTTAAAAAAAATCTGAATGTCATTTAAAAAACAAAAAGGTGTCCAAAAATTGTTTTCTCAAACATTCTTTCTGAATTTAAAAGTAATTCTAGAAGTAATCATCTAGTTTTTCCAGAGTATCAGTTATTGGATTGCATTATTTTCTGGTAAAGTAACCGATTACAGTTGCAGTTGTTTTGTAATTACAGTTACATGTAATCTGTTACTCCCCAACCCTGACCTTGTCATACTAGTATTCAATGACAAAGCCTTCAGTAAATGCTAATGGAGGGTGGATGAAGCCAGGTTTAGGGTTGGGTGTCACGCCTTGGTCTTAGTATTTTGTGTTTTCGTTAATTAGTTGGTCAGGCCAGGGTGTGACATGGGTTTATGTTGTTGTATTTCATAGTGTTTTTTTTTAGTTATTGGGATTGCGGCTGAGTAGGGGTGTTGCATAGGTTTGGCTGCCTGAGGCGGTTCTCAATCAGAGTCAGGTGATTCTCGTTGTCTCTGATTGGGAACCGTATTTAGGTAGCCTGGGTTTCACTTTGTATTTCGGGGGTGATTGTTCCTGTCTCTGTTAGTGTTCACCAGACAGGCTGTATAGGTTTTTCACGTTCCGTTTGTTGTTTTTGTATTTATAAGTTATTTCATGTATCGTCATTTGTTTCATTAAAGACATGAGTAACCAACACGCTGCATTTCGGTCCGACTTTCTTGCGACAAACGAAGAATGCCGTTACAGAATCACCCAACACACACGGATCGAGCAGCGTGTTAACAGGCAGCTGGAGCAGCGAAGGGAGGACGTTATGGACAGCAGAGGCTTGGGAAGAAATAGACAGGTGGGCGGCCGACCCAGAGAGAGTGCCGGAGCCCGCCTGGGATTCACTGGAGCAGTGCGAAGAGGGCTATAGGAGAATGGAGTCGAAAAGAAAGACACGGCGGCGCAGAGCGAAACCCGAAAATCAGCCCCAAAAATTTCTTGGGGGGAGGGCTCAGAGAGAGAGTGGCTGAGTCAGGAGACAGACCTGAGCCAACTCTCCCTGTTTGTCTTGAGGAGCCAAGGAGGAGACCAGAACCGGTGTTGGAGGTGAGCGAAGCAGAGACTGTGAAGGAGTTAATGGGGAAATTGGAGGAGAGAGTAATGAGGGAGTTGCTAGTTTGGTGCTTTAGGTACAAGATTCGTCCGACGGAGCGTGTCGGGGATTTAATGGCACCTGGGTCAGCGCTCCATACTAGTCCTGAGGTGCGTGTTAGTCGGCTGGTGAAAAATGTGCCAGCCTCACGCACCTCAAGCACTAGGCCTCCTGTGTACCTACCTAGCCTTGCACGTCCTGTGTCAGTCCTGCTCTCAGGCTCTCCAGTACACCTTCACGGTCCAGTCCATCCTGTGCCACCTTCACACACCAGTCCTCCGATGGCAGCTCCCCGCACCAGGCTTCCTGTGCGTGTCCTCGATCCAGTACCACCAGTTCCAGTACCACGCACCAGGCCTTCAGTGCGCCTCGCCTGTTCAGCGCAGCCAGCGCTTTCTCCCTCTCCTGCGCTGTCGGAGTCTCCCGCCTATTCAGCACTGTCGGAGCCATTCTTCTCTCCTGCACTGTCGGAGTCTCCCGCCTGTTCAGCGCTATCAGAGCCTTTCTTCTCTCCTGCGCTGTCGGAGTCTCCTGCCTGTTCAGCGCTATCAGAGCCTTTCTTCTCTCCTGCGCTGTCGGAGTCTCCTGCCTGTTCAGCGCTATCAGAGCCTTTCTTCTCTCCTGCGCTGTCGGAGTCTCCCGCCTATTCAGCGCTGTCGGAGCCTTTCTTCTCTCCTGCGCTGTCGGAGTCTCCTGCCTGTTCAGCGCTATCAGAGCCTTTCTCCTCTCCAGCGCTGCCGGAGCCTCCTGCCTGTTCGGAGCAGCCTGAGCTGCCAGTCTGCAAGGAGCTGCCAGTCTGCATGGAGCAGCCAGAGCTGCCAGTCTACATGGAGCTGTCAGTCTGCAAGGAGCTGTCAGTCTGAAAGGAGCTGCCAGTCTGCATGGAGCAGCCAGAGCTGCCAGTCTGCATGGAGCAGCTAGAGCTGCCAGTCTGCATGGAGCTGCCAGTCTGCATGGAGCTGCCAGTCTGCATGGAGCTGCCAGTCTGCATGGAGCTGCCAGTCTGCATGGAGCTGCCAGTCTGCATGGAGCTGCCAGTCTGCATGGAGTTGCCAGTCTGCATGGAGTTGCCAGTCTGCATGGAGCCGCCAGTCTGCATGGAGCCGCCAGTCTGCATGGAGCCGCCAGTCTGCATGGAGCTGCCAGTCTGCATGCAGCCGCCAGTCTGCAAGGAGCTGCTAGTCTGCAAGGAGCTGCCAGTCTGCAAGGAGCTGCCAAAGCTGTTAGTCTGCATGGAACAGTCAGAGCTGTCAGTCTGCAAGAAGCCGCCAGAGCTGTCAATCTGCATGGAGCAGCCAGAGCCGCCAGTCAGCATTAAGCAGCCAGAGCCGTCAGTCAGCATGAAGCAGCCAGAGCCGTCAGTCTGCCAGGATCCGCCAGTCAACCAGACTCTTCCAGATCTGCCAGTCAGCCAGACTCTTCCAGATCTGCCAGTCAGCCAGACTCTTCCAGATCTGCCAGTCAGCCAGACTCTTCCAGATCTGCCAGTCAGCCAGACTCTTCCAGATCTGCCAGTCAGCCAGACTCTTCCAGATCTGCCAGTCAGCCAGACTCTTCCAGATCCGCCAGTCAGCCAGGATCTGCCGGATTCAACTGCCTGGCTGGGCTTCATCTCAGTACTGGGCTTCCTCTCAGTACTGGGCTTCCTCTCAGTATTGGGCTGCCCCTCAGTCCCGAGCTGCCCCTCAGTCCCGAGCTGCCCCTCAGTCCCGAGCTGCTCCTCAGTTCAGTGGGGTTCTGGGCGAGGACTATTCGGCCATGGTCGGCGGCGAGGGTGGATCATCCCAGGACGCGAAGGGGAGGAACTATGACATTTATGGAGTGGGGTCCACGTCCCGAGCCGGAACCACCACCATGGACAGATGCCCACCCGGACCCTCCCTATGGTTTTGAGGTGCGTCCGGGAGACGCACCTTAGGGGGGGGGGGGGGTTCTGTCACGCCTTGGTCTTAGTATTTTGTGTTTTCGTTAATTAGTTGGTCAGGCCAGGGTGTGACATGGGTTTATGTTGTTGTATTTCATAGTGGGGTTTTTAGTTATTGGCATTGCGGCTGAGTAGGGGTGTTGCATAGGTTTGGCTGCCTGAGGCGGTTCTCAATCAGAGTCAGGTGATTCTCGTTGTCTCTGATTGGGAACCGTATTCAGGTAGCCTGGGTTTCACTTTGTATTTCGTGGGTGATTGTTCCTGTCTCTGTGTTAGTGTTCACCAGACAGGCTGTATAGGTTTTTCACGTTCCGTTTGTTGTTTTTGTATTTATAAGTTATTTCATGTATCGTCATTTGTTTCATTAAAGACATGAGTAACCAACACGCTGCATTTCGGTCCGACTTTCTTGCGACAAACGAAGAACGCCGTTACATTGGGGGAGATTACTCGTTGAATAAAGTATGGTGGGAGGTTAAAGTATGTTATCACCCGGGCTTCAGTTGTCATGGCCTCACGTCAATATAAGAGACCGCTACTTAGAGGGCTGACTTGTGTTTTACTCTCTCGCTCTCTCTCTCTACTCTCTTTCTTTCAATTCAATTTAAGGGGATTTATAGGCTTGGGAAACATGTTTACATTGCCAAAGTGAAGTAGATAATAAACATGTTGTTCTTTTTTTTACAGTAAACGTTACACACAAAAGTTCTCTCTCTCTCTACTGTCTTCCTTTCCTCTTCTATACATCTCCCCCCTCTCTTTATGTCTCCCTCTCTCTCTGAATCATATTCAAAGTGGATCTTACCAGCGGGTGCTCTTCAGATCCCTCCAGAGGTCAGACTGTGTTAACGGCAGACGGTTGACAGCAGCCGGTAGACAGCAAGCCCTCCCCACTTGCACCGCCACTGGCCTGTCAGAGATAACACCTAGACATTCAGCCCCACAATCAAAGAGACCGGGTCAATACAGCCAATCAAAGGGGCATACCAAGGAAAGAGCTATGTCGTGATAGGTCGGCAGATCAAAAGGCTGTTGTGACAGATTAGTGGGACTGACTGTCATCTCAAGGAAGCAGTAAAGGTGGCCTCCTCCTCCTGTTGCCTCGCCAGCAGTCCTCCTCATTGTGTCAGTGTCACTGTCGGGTTGAAAGGTAGAAATCTAAAGGGTCCTTTATCAGAGCTAGTTGCTTAATGAGTGACATCTTGACAAGTGAATGTGTCTCCACTCTCTCTCTATCGGTGGCCAAAGATCCACTGCATATGTAGAGGTGATGGTTTCTACCGATGGCTTTCTTATGCCTGAGGAGATGAGGAAATACCGGGTGGTGGGGGTGGCCACCATCCAAGAACATTCTGCTTAATGCTGACGGGGCGGGAAATAAGTCCTGTTTAAAACTGCATCTCCAGCTAAAAGCTAGAAGGGACGAGTTGCAAAGAGGGAATGTAAACATGTAAGTTATCTGGTGCAACAACCCCCCTTTGGCTAGAATGGAATTGGAACGGAGTGTGATTACTGTACTGTATTTGAAACAACCCCTGACTATGGTATCGTTTCCAGGGGAGAAAAGTATGTTACAGTGATTGTCGGGAAGTACATGGAAGAGCCACACACTCTGTCGTCCGGTGCTTTTCTCTCCCTTCCGTCGCCGCCTGTAAATAATCGTCACTTATGCTGCATTTCATTTCACTTCACACCGTAGCCTGGACGGAAACTGAGAAAGATTGCTTTTGATGGATGGCACAATTACATTTCTACTGTGTTGTATTTACCCTCCCCAAACAGAGAGAAACTGAATTTTTCACCTCTTAAAAAAAAAAAAAATCACACACACACACACACACACACACACACACACACACACACACACACAGGAACACACACAGAGACACAGCAACACACACCATGTCCCATATCCCATCATCGTGATATGTTATTAATTCCTCCATGCTCTTCAGTGTGTTGACTTTATATTCTCCCTCCTCTCGGGCCTTGCTGCAGTACGATTCCTTTGTAATGGTCGTTCTCATTAACTCCGAGGGAGAATCCATAGAGGGGAAGGGGGAAATGTAGCCTGCTTCCTTGTTCCTCTGACGATATGGTCAGGCCTGTGTAGACTGGTTTTGGTGCTGCTTGATGGCAGTTTTAGACAC
The DNA here is from genome assembly GCF_036934945.1 of Oncorhynchus masou masou. Classification (NCBI taxonomy): domain Eukaryota; kingdom Metazoa; phylum Chordata; class Actinopteri; order Salmoniformes; family Salmonidae; genus Oncorhynchus; species Oncorhynchus masou. The sequence goes on along the minus strand of NC_088232.1, from coordinate 341,275 downwards.
TGATGCAGGCGCTATGATCCGTAAAGACGTTTAGAGAATGCTTGTATTGAAATATAGTTCTATTAAAACTGTATGAGACAGAGAGGGAGGGAGAGAGGGAGAGGGAGGGAGGGAGGGAGGGAGGGAGGGAGGGAGGGGGAGGGAGGGAGGGAGGGAGGGAGGGAGGGAGGGAGGGAGGGAGGGAGGGAGGGAGGGAGGGAGGGAGGGAGGGAGGGAGGGAGAGGGAGATCCAGCTGTTATTTGTTTACTGGTACCTAACATCAACTTGCTCGTCATTGAGTGAAATTGAAAAGACTGTATAACTTTACATGAATCTGGCGTCTATCCAAACCTGAATGGAATGGGCTCTTTATAAGTTAGATAAATGTGACATGGCAATGAAATGTCCCTTCGCTATCAGAGGCCAGATATGGATAGACAGCCTTTCCAACCTGAATGGATAAACTCTTTACAGGTTAGATAAGTTTGACATGGCAATGAAATGAAGTGTCCCTGCCTTTGCCTCTTCGCCATAGCTACAGAATACAAGATATGAAAAGAGACAACGTGCCTTCAAGCTTTTCAAAGTTCTCTTCAACGTCTGCCTTTTTCCATTAAAAAGAAAATCCCGTTAACTTTATACCACGGCCGTAAAAGTATTGAAGGCAGTCAGACGAGCACAGTTGACAATTGAGGAGAAGTAAAATAGCCTCCATCCGGGAGAGTGGAAAGTTAAAACTCGCTAATACGTTTTCATTGAAGCCAAAGCCTCGTCTGCCGTGTCAAGCTAACACTACGCTTGCCATGTTACTCCGAAAAACCCCATCACAAAGAGGGAAATATCGCATTTGAGTGGCGTCAGAGGAAATACTCCAGAATGTCAACTAAAGTGTGAAGTCCATGTCTAGTCGAGTCTTTCCAGACTTCGTTTGTCACGTTTCAATATAGTCTTGGTGCATCTATCTCTGGTTTGTTTGTTAAAGACCGTGAAATACAGATTGCCTAATTGCATCACCCTCCTCACCCATAAAACAACTTGAAGCTCCATTTCTCGGACCTCAATCCAGCCTTGACACGTCTGTATCTTCATCTTGTTTGTTATAGGAAGTACATGATAATTGCATCACCCTCCAGTCTGCCGTGTACACAGTAATAAAACAACTCACTCTTTGCGTGAATATTTAGTTGGAAATTAAGTGTTGGTTTTATTTGGTGGGTGTGTGGGCAGTCGGATGGGAAAATGCTGTTAGAATAGTGCCACGGCTATTAAAACCAGTGGAGTAAATCTAAACAGAGGGCAGTAATTAAAATATGCTGAGTGAATACATATGTCTGTCGGAGCCGCCACAAGGAGATGTGCTTCCCCCTCCGGTCCAATGCTAATGCAATCAGTGTCCAAGCTGATAAAGTCATGTACATAAAGGAGTGGTTGGTCTTTATCTGGGTGACAAGAGTTTCTGATTAGAGTAGAGTAGACGTAGAGTAGAGTAGTGCAGAGTAGAGTAAAGGATAGTGTAGAGAATAGTGTGGAGGAGAATCAAATAGAGAATTGACTCTGTAGTAGCCTTTAGTACAGTGCCTTGCGAAAGTATTCGGCCCCCTTGAACTTTGCGACCTTTTGCCACAACAAGTGGGACACAATCATGAAGTGGAACGACATTTATTGGATATTTCAAACTTTTTTAACAAATCAAAAACGGAAAAATTGGGCGTGCAAAATTATTCAGCCCCCTTAAGTTAATACTTTGTAGCGCCACCTTTTGCTGCGATTACAGCTGTAAGTCGCTTGGGGTATGTCTCTCAGTTTTGCACATCGAGAGACTGACATTTTTTCCCATTCCTCCTTGCAAAACAGCTCGAGCTCAGTGAGGTTGGATGGAGAGCATTTGTGACCAGCAGTTTTCAGTTCTTTCCACAGATTCTCGATTGGATTCAGGTCTGGACTTTGACTTGGCCATTCTAACACCTGGATATGTTTATTTTTGAACCATTCCATTGTAGATTTTGCTTTATGTTTTGGATCATTATCTTGTTGGAAGACAAATCTCCGTCCAAGTCTCAGGTCTTTTGCAGACTCCATCAGGTTTTCTTCCAGAATGGTCCTGTATTTGGCTCCATCCATCTTCCTATCAATTTTAACCATCTTCGCTGTCCCTGCTGAAGAAAAGCAGGCCCAAACCATGATGCTGCCACCACCATGTTTGACAGTGGGTATGGTGTGATGAGCTGTGTTGCGTTTACGCCAAACATAACGTTTTGCATTGTTGCCAAAAAGTTCAATTTTGGTTTCATCTCACCAGAGCACCTTCTTCCACATGTTTGGTGTGTCTCCCAGGTGGCTTGTGGCAAACTTTAAACGTCACTTTTTATGGATATCTTTAAGAAATGGCTTTCTTCTTGCCACTCTTCCATAAAGGCCAGATTTGTGCAATATCCGACTGATTGCTGTCCTATGGACAGTCTCCCACCTCAGCTGTAGATCTCTGCAGTTCATCCAGAGTGATCATGGGCCTCTTCGCTGCATCTCTGATCAGTCTTCTCCTTGTATGAGCTGAAAGTTTAGAGGGACGGCCAGGTCTTTGTAGATTTGCAGTGGTCTGATACTCCTTCCATTTCAATATTATCACTTGCACAGTGCTCCTTGGGATGTTTAAAGCTTGGGAAATGTTTTTGTATCCAAATCCGGCTTTAAACTTCTTCACAACAGTATCTCGGACCCGCCTGGTGTGTTCCTTGTTCTTCATGATGCTCTCTACGCTTTTAACGGACCTCTGAGACTATCACAGTGCAGGTGCATTTATACGGAGACTTGATTACACACAGGTGGATTGTATTTATCATCAGTAGTCATTTAGGTCAACATTGGATCATTCATAGATCCTCACTGAACTTCTGGAGAGTTTGCTGCACTGAAAGTAAAGGGGCTGAATAATTTTGCACGCCCAATTTTTCAGTTTTTGATTTGTTAAAAAAGTTTGAAATCCAATAAATGTCGTTCCACTTCATGATTGTGTCCCACTTGTTGTTGATTCTTCACAAAAAAATACAGTTTTATATATTTATGTTTGAAGCCTGAAATGTGGCAAAAGGTTGCAAAGTTCAAGGGGGCCGAATACTTTCGCAAGGCACTGTATGTAGAGCAGGGTTCTCCAACCCTGTTCCTGGAGAGAGACCCTCCTGTAGGTTAACTCCAACCCTGTTTCTGGAGAGACACACTCATGTAGGTTATCTCCATCCCTGTTTCTGGAGAGACACCCTCCTGTATGTTTTTGTTCCAACCCCAGTTGTACCTAACCTGATTGAGTTCATCATCCAGGTAATTATTAGAGTCAGGTGCACTAGATTAAGGTTGGAGCAAAAACCTACCGGACGGTATCTCTCTAGGAAGAGTAGCGCACCGGGAACAGTAGCGCACCGGGAACAGTAGCGCAACGGGAACAGTAGCGCACCGGGAACAGCAGCGCACCGGGAACAGCAGCACACCAGGAACAGTAGCGCACCGGGAACAGTAGCGCACTAGGAACAGGGTTGGAGACATAGCCGTGGGAAGTAGGGGTGCTGAGGGTGTTGTAGCATCCCCTGAAAAATTAGAATTAAAAGAAATTATTTATACAGTGGGGTAAAAAAAGTATTTAGTCAGCCACCAATTGTGCAAGTTCTCCCACTTAAAAAGATGAGTGGCCTGTAATTTTCATCATAGGTACACTTCAACTATGACAGACAAAATGAGAAAAAAAAATCCAGAAAATCACATTGTAGGATTTTTTTATGAATTTATTTGCAAATTATGGTGGAAAATAAGTATTTGGTCACCTACAAACAAGCAAGATTTCTGGCTCTCACAGACCTGTAACTTCTTCTTTAAGAGGCTCCTCTGTCCTCCACTCGTTACATGTATTAATGGCACCTGTTTGAACTTGTTATCAGTATAAAAGACACCTGTCCACAACCTCAAACAGTCACACTCCAAACTCCACTACGGCCAAGACCAAAGAGCTGTCAAAGGACACCAGAAACAAAATTGTAGACCTGCACCAGGCTGGGAAGACTGAATCTGCAATAGGTAAGCAGCTTGGTTTGAATAAATCAACTGTGGGAGCAATTATTAGGAAATGGAAGACATACAAGACCACTGATAATCTCCCTCGATCTGGGGCTCCACGCAAGAGGACAAAGAATGCTGAGTCGCATCCAAAGAACACCATACCTACTGTGAAGCATGGGGGTGGAAACATCATGTTTTGGGGCTGTTTTTCTGCACAGGGACCAGGACAACTGATCCCTGTAAAGGAAAGAATGAATGGGGCCATGTATCGTGAGATTTTGAGTGAAAACCTTCTTCCATCAGCTAGGGCATTGAAGATGTAACGTGGCTGGGGTCTTTCAGCATGACAATGATCCCAAACACACCACCCGGGCAACGAAGGAGTGGCTTCGTAAGAAGCATTTCAAGGTCCTGGAGTGGCCTAGCCAGTCTCCAGATCTCAACCCCATAGAAAATCTTTGGAGGGAGTTGAAAGTCCGTGTTGCCCAGCAACAGCCCCAAAACATCACAGCTCTAGAGGAGATCTGCATGGAGGAATGGGCCAAAATACCAGCAACAGTGTGTGAAAACCTTGTGAAGACTTACAGAAAACGTTTGACCTCTGTCATTGCCAACGAAGGGTATATAACGAAGTATTGAGAAACTTTTGTTACTTTTTTCCCACCATAATTTGCAAATAAATTAAAAATTAAAAATCCTACAATGTGATTTTCTGGATTTTTTTTCACTCATTTTGTCTGTCATAGTTGAAGTGTACCTATGATGAAAATTACAGGCCTCTCTCATCTTTTTCAGTGGGAGAACTTGCACAATTGGTGGCTGACTAAATACTTTTTTGCCCCACTGTACATATATATTATTTTCTTCCACAAAAGTAGTGCACTGAGCCTTTACCCCCAGCAGCACCCCAACACATCTTCCCGTGGTTATGGTTGAAGACTGGATAGCTCTGATGTAGAGGGTATGGTACTGTAGGGTGCAGCACAACATGACAGACCTCACATAACTCATTTATACATCATGACTTATACAACAGGCTTCAACACGGCAGGATGTTATCCTCTCTTCCTTGTCCTTGTGGGGATACTGTCTGTCTGTCCTGTCTGTCTGTCCTGTCTGTCCTGTCTGTCTGTCTGTCTGTCTGTCTGTCCTCCTTGTCTCTGTCGGGATACTGTCTGTCTGTCCTCCTTGTCTCTGTCGGGATACTGTCTGTCTCTGTCTCTGTGTCTGTGTCTGTCTGTCTGTCTGTCTGGCAGCATGTGTCTAGGGGAGGCATGGCAGAGTCAGTGTTGAGTGTCAATGTGTGAGAGAGAGAGACCAGACCACTCATCACTGAGAGCGACTCTAAACCCGAAACCTTGTCATAAACCCCTCCCAGCTAAACCTCTCCCAATCTCCACAAGATGGGATTTGTCTAGATCAATTTCATAATTCATTTTTCATTTGGAAATGTAATTATATTATCTCTCACCATCCCTCCACATCCTCCCATCCTCCCGTCATATCCCTGATTGTTACAGCCGTCACCTGCAGTAGCAGATTATCAGCCAAATGAATTACCGGGTCACAGGTGAATTAAACGGTTGGCTGACTCCAATCATTCCCTGGGAAAAGTAGCTTAGCTTAAGTTAGTTTTTTAAGGAAGGAGAGTCTTGCAGAAAATCAGCTTTCCCTTTCTGCCTGATTCCCGCCTTTTATGTGAGGTAATGGCTTCCTTTGAGAGAGATGGGATGGAAAGTGCTGATGCAGGTTAGCCGCGTGTGACGACGGCTATTTTCTGTGGTTAACCAAACTCCTGATGAGCTTGCCGTGTGTGTGTGTGTGTGTGTGTGTGTGTGTGTGTGTGTGTGTGTGTGTGTGTGTGTGTGTGTGTGTGTGTGTGTGTGTGTGTGTGTGTGTGTGCCTGTTTGCATGCAATAGAGACACATTGCTTGTAGAACAGTGGTTTATGGAAGCACACAGACACAGTCTGCGAGGTGTTTTTGAAAGACTTAAAGCAAACCGTCCATGAAGCGATGGCGGCCATTTTCCCCCTTCCCTTTCAATAGAAACCTCACATACGATATTTCGCACATGGACAACCACAGCCGAGTTTGTAGCTGGGTCATTTCACAAAATGACTCCCTTCTGCATCACTTTGATATTTTATGTAGAAATTGTCCACCAATATTGCGTTTTAAAAGCCTGTTATATTAAATGAAGTGTGCTTTAATTTACAGTAGACCACATGGAAAATTCAATACGTTTTAAATTCCGCCCCGTCTCTAAATGTCCCTCTGTCCCCTTTAACCAACAATGCAGTTTTTTTTTTAAATACCTCAAAAGAATAAGAAATAAAAGTAACAAATAAATAAAGAGCAGCAGTAAAATAACAATAGCGGGGCTATTTACAGATGGTACCGGTACAGATTCAATATGCGGGGGCACCACTTTGTCGAGGTAATTGAGGTAATATGTACATACAGGTAGAGTTATTAAAGTGACTAGATAATAGATAATGATAGAGAGTAGCAGGAGCGTAAAAGGGGGGCAATTCATGTGGTTAGTGATTCATTTTCAGAAGAAAAAATGACTTCTACCTCATTTTAAGGTCAACCCTTGTTACGTGTACTGAACTCTCATAACATGGTCAAACTAAAATATTTATTTCAAAATAAACCTTGGGCATCTAATAGTCAAATCATAGTGTAAAGCAGGTGAGCTGGTTCTACTCTTTTTGGCTGTTTAGTGGTGGAAAACTGAGTGGATAACACATCAACCCTGTTACCCATAGACAAGTTAAAACATTTTTTAACAATTTGTAAAACATTTGGTGGTTGGGGATCCCTTTCTTGACCTTGTGGAAGATCTGTTGATGTGCCGTTGAGCAGAGCGTTGACCCTGGTTGCTCCTGTGTGTTGCTCTAGATGGGAGTCTGTTAGATGACTGAATGTAATGTATCTGTGTGTTGCTCTAGATGGGAGTCTGTTAGATGACTGAATGTAATGTATCTGTGTGTTGCTCTAGATGGGAGTCTGTTAGATGACTGAATGTAATGTATCTGTGTGTTGCTCTAGATGGGAGTCTGTTAGATGACTGAATGTAATGTACCTGTGTGTTGCTCTAGATGGGAGTCTGTTAGATGACTGAATGTAATGTATCTGTGTGTTGCTCTAGATGGGAGTCTATTAGATGACTGAATGTAATGTACCTGTGTGTTGCTCTAGATGGGAGTCTGTTAGATGACTGAATGTAATGTACCTGTGTGTTGCTCTAGATGGGAGTCTGTTAGATGACTGAATGTAATGTATCTGTGTGTTACTCTAGATGGGAGTCTATTAGATGACTGAATGTAATGTACCTGTGTGTTGCTCTAGATGGGAGTCTGTTAGATGACTGAATGTAATGTACCTGTGTGTTGCTCTAGATGGGAGTCTGTTAGATGACTGAATGTAATGTATCTGTGTGTTACTCTAGATGGGAGTCTATTAGATGACTGAATGTAATGTACCTGTGTGTTGCTCTAGATGGGAGTCTGTTAGATGACTGAATGTAATGTACTTGTTGAGCGGTTTCACTGCATGTTTTTAATATTCAATAAAAATAGTGTTCAGACCCCTTGACTTTTTCCACATTTTGTTACGTTACAGCCTTATTCTAAAATGTATTAAATCAATAAAAGTCCTCACTAATCTACACACTATACTCCATAATGACAAAGTGAAAACAGGTTTTTAGATTTTTTTGCAAATGTATTAAAAACAAAAAACTAACTTATTTACATAAGTATTCAGACCCTTTGCTATGAGACTCTAAATTGAGATCAAGTGCATCCTGTTTCCATTGATCATCCTTGAGATGTTTCTACAGCTTGATTGGAATCCACCTGTGGTAAATTCAATTGGTTGGACATGATTTGGAAAGGCACTAGCCTGTCTATATAAGGTCCCACCGTTGACAGTGCATGTCAGAGCAAAAACCCACCCATTAGGTCGAAGGAATTGTCCTCAAAGCTCCGAGACAGGATTGTGTCGAGGTGTAGATCTGGGGAAGGGCACCAAAACATTTCTGCAGCATTGAAAGTGGCCTCCATCATTCTTAAATGGAATAAGTTTGGAACCACCAAGATTCTTCCTAGAGCTGGCCGAACTGACCAATTGGGGGAGAAGTTCCTTGGTCAGGTAGGTGACCAATAACCCGATGGTCACTCTGACAGAGCTCTAGAGTTTCTGTGGAGATGGGAGAACCTTCCAGAAGGACAACGATCTCTGTAGCACTCCAGCAATCAGGCCTTTATGGTAGAGTTGCTAGAAAGAAGCCACTCCTCATTAAAAGGCACATGACAGCCCGCTTGGAGTTTGCCAAAAGGCACCAAAAGTCTCAGACCATGAGAAACAAGATTATCTTGACTGATGAAATCAAGATTGAACTCTTTGGCCTGAATGCCAAGGATCACGTCTGGAGGAAACCTGGCCCCATCCCTACGGTGAAGCATGGTGGTGGCAGCATCATGCTGTGGGGATGTTTTTCAGCGGCAGGGACTGGGAGACTAGTCAGGATTGAGGGAAAGATGAACAGCGCAAATTACAGAGAGATCCTTGATGGAAATCCTGCTCCAGAGCGCTCATGACCTCAGACTAGGGTTAAGGTTCACCTTCTAGCAGGAAAATGACCCTAAGCACACAGCCAAGACAATGCAGGAGTGGCTTCGGGACAAGTCTCTGAATGTCCTTGAGTTGCCCAGCCAGAGTCCAGACTTGAACCCGATCGAACACCTCTGGAAAGACCTGAAAATAGCTGTGCAGCAATGCTCTCCATCCAACCTGACAGAGCTTGAGAGGATCGACAGAGAAGAATGGAAGAAACTCCCCAAATAAAGGTGCACCAATCTTAAAGCGTCATACCCAAGAAGACTCGAGGCTGTAATCGCTGCCAAAGGTTCTTCAACAAAGTATTGAGTAAAGGTTCTGAATACCTATGAAAATGTTATATTTATTAGCAAACATTTCTATGTTTCGGCTATTCTAACATTTCGGCTATGAAAATCCTACTGACAATTACTTCTGAGGTGGTGACCTGTTGCACCCTCGACAACCACTGTGATTAGTATTATTTGACCCTGCTGGTCATCTATGAACATTTGAACATCTTGGCCATGTTCTGTTATAATCTCCACCCGACACAGCCATAAGAGGACTGGCCACCCCTCATAGCCTGGTTCCTCTCTAGGTTTCTTCCTAGGTTTTGGCCTTTCTAGGGAGTTTTTCCTAGCCACCGTGCTTCTACGCCTGCATTGCTCGCTGTTTCGGGTTTTAGGCTTGGTTTCTGTACAGCACTTTGTGACATCAGCTGATGTAAGAAGGGCTTAATAAATAAATTTGACCTGATTTCTAAAAACCTGTTTTTGCTTTGCTTATGGGGTGTTGTCTGTAGATTGATGAGGGAAAAAACAAGACTCAGCAAGAAAAGAAACATCCTCTCACTGTCAACTGCGCTTATTTTCAGCAAACTTAACATAAGATTCAATAACTGAGACATAAACTGAACAAGTTCCACAGACATGTGACCAACAGAAATAGAACAATGTGTCCCTGAACAAAGGGAGGGGGGGGTCAAAATCAAAAGTAACAGTCAGTATCTGGTGTGGCCACCAGCTGCATTAAGTACTGCAGTGCATCTCCTCCTCATGGACTGCACCAGATTTGCCAGTTCTTGCTGTGAGATGTTACCCCACTCTTCCACCAAAGCACCTGCAAGTTCCCAGACATTTCTGAGGGGAATGGCCCTAGCCCTCACCCTCCAATCCAACAGGTCCCAGATGTGCTCAATGCGATTGAGATCCGGGCTCTTCACTGGCCATGGCAGAACACTGACATTCCTGTCTTGCAGGAAATCACGCACAGAACGAGCAGTATTGCTGGTGGCATTGTCATGCTGGAGGGTCATGTCAGGATGAGCCTGCAGGAACCACATGAGGGAGGAGGATGTCTTCTCTGTAACACAAAGCGCTGAGATTGCCTGCAATGAGAACAAGCTCAGTCCGATGATGCTGTGACACACCGCTCCAGACCATGACTGACCCTCCACCTCCAAATCGATCCCGCTCCAGAGTACAGGCCTCGGTGTAACGCTCATTCCTTCGACGATAAACACGAATCCGACCATCACCCCTGGTGAGACAAAACCGTGCCTCATCAGTGAAGAGCACTTTTTGCCAGTCCTGTCTGGTCTAGCAATGGTAGGTTTTTGCCCATAGGTGACATTGTTGCCGGTGATGCCTGGTGAGGACCGGCCTTACAATAGGCCTACAAGTCCTCAGTCCAGCCTCTCTCAGCATATTGCGGACAGTCTGAGCACTGATGGAGGGATTGTGCGTTCCTGCTGTAACTCGGGCAGTTGTTGTTGCCATCCTGTGCCTGTCCCGCAGGTGTGATGTTCGGATGTGCTGATCCTGTGCAGGTGTTGTTACATGTTGTCTTCCACTGTGAGGACAATCAGCTGTCCATCCTGTTTATCTGTAGCGCTGTCTTAGGCGTCTCACAGTACGGACATTGCAATTTATTGCCCTGGCCACTTCTGCAGTCCTCATGCCTCCTTGCAGCATGCCTAAGGCACATTCACACAGATGAGCAGGGACCCTGGGCATCTTTATTTTGGTGTTTATCAGAGTCGGTAGAAAGGCCTTTTTAGTGTCCTAAGTTTTCATAACTGTGACCTTAATTGCCTACCGTCTGTAAGCTGTTAGTGTCTTAACAACCGTTCCACAGGTGCATGTTCATTAATTATTTATGGTCCATTGAAAAAGCATGGGAAACAGTGTTTAAACCCTTTACAATGAAGATCTGTGAAGTTATTTGGATTTTTACGAATTATCTTTGAAAGACATGGTCCTGAAGAAGGGATGTTTATTTTTTTGCTGAATTTATTTAATCAAGTTTAAAATAAGGCTGTCATGTAAAAAAAAGTCAAGGGGCCTGAATATTTCCGAATGCATTGTGTGTGTATGTATGTATGTACACTACCGTACACTATCGTTTGAGGTCACTTAGAAATGTCCATGTTTTTGAAAGAAAACTGTGTTTTTTTGTTCATTTAAAATAACATCAAGTTGATCGGAAAAACAACATAGACATTGTTAATGTTGTAAATGACTATTGTAGCTGGAAACGGCTGATTTCTTTTATGGAATATCTACATAAGCGTACAGATGCCCATTATCAGCAACCATCACTCCTGTGTTCCAATGGCACGTTGTGTTAGTTGATCCATGTTTATAATTTTAAAAGGCTAATTGATCATTAGAAACCCCATTTGCAATTATGTTATCACAACTGAAAATTGTTATCCTGATTAAAGAAGCAATAGCACTGTCCTTCTTTTAGACTAGCTAAGTATCTGGAGCATCAGCATTTGTGGGTTTCGATTACAGGCTCAAGAGGACCAGAAACAAATAACTTTCTTCTGAAACTTGTCAGTCTATTCTTGTTCTGAGAAATGAAGGCTATTCCATGCGAGAAATTGCCAAGAAACTGAAGATCTCATACAATGCTGTGTACTACTCCCTTCAGAGAACAGCTCAAACTGGCTCTAGGCCCCGGTGCACATCTGAGCATGAGGACAAGTACATTGGTGTCTAGTTTGAGAAACAGACGCCTCACAAGTCCTCAACTGGGAGCTTCATTAAATTTTACCCGCAAAACACCCGTCTCAACGACAACAGTGAAGAGGTGACTCCGGGCTGCTGGCCTTCAAGGCAGAGTTCCTCTGTCCAATGTCTGTGTTCTTTTGCCCATCTTTTATTTTTATTGGCCAGTCTGAGATATGGCTTTTTCTTTGCAACTCTGCCTAGAAGGCCAGCATCCCGGAGTCGCCTCTTCACTGTTGACGTTGAGACTGGTGTTTTGTGGGTACTATTTAATGAAAGAGGGATTTGAGAACGATAGCGTAGGGGAGTGGAGTCCTTGTAGCTTTGTTGCCGGTTGATATTTGAGCATATTGAATTATGTGTTAATCAGAAGTCTGCTGACATCATTTCCTCCTGGCGGGGTCTCTGGGGGATGGGAGGCCATTAAACATCTCTAAGCGTCATTTTCCCCTCAGGAAGTACAAGTGTATTTGTTTTGATCTTATCTTTTGCATTTCTGAAGAGCTCTCTACTAATGCACTATTCATGAGACGACGACGACGACAACAAACAGGTTCCATTTTCTGGAAATGTATTCATGTTTTATCTCCTTACCCACCAAGGACGAATTCTACTTCCACATAAGTAGCATATTTAGTTCAAAAGAGCCTCATGTTGGCGTTGTTAACGTTGACTGGCAAATACGCCGTTTAGGCAACCGATCTGAGACAACCGAGCTAACAACAATAGCTAGCGGCTATGCGTCCTACCCACTCTCCCTTGTATTCTCCTGTTTGCAAAGTCAAGGTAGAGCGCGATGTCTCCATTTGCCATGCTGCACAGAGTACCATTACAATACCTCATGGGAACATAACAGAATGGATGTGTTAGGAAGTCAAACTCCCACACAATGAGAGTGTGTTGCTGGAGACATTTCGCCTTGTTACTGTGTGCCTACAGCCTAGCTGGGTGAGCACACGCAGGCACACAGATACAGAGGCTGCAATTAGACATGCAGGCCAATTCTGTTTCATTTTTACTGATTTTGTCTTTTGACCAATCGGATCAGCTCTCTAAAAGATCTGATTTGAAGTAGATCTGATGTGATTGCTCAAAAGACCAATTAGTGGAGAGAAAAAATATCAGAATTGGACTGCCTATGTAAATGCAGCTAGACACACACACACACACACACTTGTGTTAAATCCCTAGAGAGCAGCTGTGTGTTCTGATGTGATGGCCTGCAGTCTGATGTACTAAAGGCCGCCCTTAGTGACCACAGTAATGATGCTATTAATTGCTAGCTGTGAGCTACTCTGCACACACACACACACACACACACACACACACACACACACACACACACACACACACACACACATGCCGCTCTCAAGGCCAATCCGCTGTTACTGGTATGAGTGTTAATCAGAAGCGCTGTGGGTATCCCCACTGTCTCACACACACACACACACACACTGTTAAAATCCCTGTAACACACACTCAGTCAGATCACAGGCATCGCTTCAAGCACACACATTTCTCAACTACCCCCTCCCCGGGCCCCACCTGTACACACCCACACATACTGCCCCTAACGTCCCAAATCACACACCCACACATACTGCCCCTAATGTCCCAAATCACACACATGTCGCCCCTAATGTCCCAAATCACACACATACTGCCCCTAACGTCCCAAATCACAGACATACTGCCCCTAACGTCCCAAATCACAGACATACTGTCCCAAACGTCCCAAATCACAGACATACTGTCCCAAACGTCCCAAATCACACACATACTGTCCCTAGCGTTCCAAATCACACACATACTGCCCCTAATGTTCCAAATCACACACATACTGCCCCTAACGTTCCAAATCACACACATACTGCCCCTAACGTCCCAAATCACACACATACTGCCCTTCACGTCCCAAATCACACACATACTGCCCTTCACGTCCCAAATCACACACATACTGCTCCTAACGTCCCAAATCACATACATACTGCCCCTAACGTCCCAAATCACACACATACTGCCCTTCACGTCCCAAATCACACACATACTGCTCCTAACGTCCCAAATCACACACATACTGCCCCTAACGTCCCAAATCACACACATACTGCCCCTAACGTCCCAAATCACACACATACTGCCCCTAACGTCCCAAATCACACACATACTGCCCCTAACGTCCCAAATCACACACCCACACATACTGCCCGTAACGTTCCAAATCACACACATACTGCCCCTAACGTTCCAAATCACACACATACTGCCCCTAACGTCCCAAATCACACACATACTGCCCCTAACGTCCCAAATCACACACATACTGCCCCTAACGTCCCAAATCACACACATACTGCCCCTAACGTCCCAAATCACACACCCACACATACTGCCCGTAACGTTCCAAATCACACACATACTGCCCCTAACGTCCCAAATCACACACATACTGCCCCTAACGTCACAAATCACACACCCAGAGTTAACAACCTGTATATTTTCTTGTTTGACCATTGGTCAATCAATGTTCCTGCTACTTCCGGCGCCGACAGAGATGGCCGTCTCGCTTCGGGTTCTTAGGAAACTATGCAATATTTAGTTTTTTTACATGTTATTTCTTACATTGGTACCCCAGGTAATCTTAGGTTTCATTACATACAGTCGGGAAGAACTACTGAACATAAGAGCAACGTCAACTCACCATCAGCACGACCAGGAATATGACTTTCCCGAAGCGGATCCTGTGTTCTGCCTTCCACCCAGGACAACTGAATGGATCCCAGCCTGCGACCCAAAACAATGACATTGTAAAAGAGGCAAACGAAGCGATCTTCTGGTCAGGCTTCGGAGACGGGCACATCGCGCACCACTCCCTAGCATACTACTCGCCAATGTCCAGTCTCTTGACAACAGGGTTGAGGAAATCCAAGCAAGGGTAGCATTCCAGAGGGACATCAGAGACTGTAACGTTTTTTGCTTCACGGAAACATGGCTCACTGGAGAGACGGTAAAGGAATCGGTGCAGCCAGCTGGTTTCTTCACACATCGCGCCGACAGAAACAAACATCTTTCTGGTAAGAAGAGGGGCGGGGGTGCATGCTTTATGATTAACGAGACGTGGTGTGATCACAACAACATACAGGAACTCAAGTCCTTCTGTTCACCTGACTTAGAATTCTTCACAATCAAATGTCGACCGCATTATCTACCAAGGGAATTCTCTTCGATTATAATCACAACCGTATATATTCCCCCCCAAGCAGACACATCGATGGCCCTGAACAAACTTTATTTGACTCTTTGCAAACTGGAATCCACATATCCTGAGGCTGCATTCATTGTAGCTGGGGATTTTAACAAGGCTAATCTGAAAACAAGACTCCCTAAATTGTATCAGCATATCGATTGCGCAACCAGGGCTGGTAAAACCTTGGTTCATTGCAATTCTAACTTCCGCGACGCAATATAAGGCCCTCCCCCGCCCTCCTTTCGGAAAAGCTGACCACGACTCCACCACAGCTCCCTGCCTACAGACAGAAACTAAAACAACAGGCTCCCGCGCTCAGGTCTGTTCAACGCTGGTCCGACCAATCTGATTCCACGCTTCAAGACGGCTTCGGTCACGTGGACTGGGATATGTTCCGCATTATTTCCAAAAACAACATTGACGAAAATGCTGATTCGGTGAGCGAGTTCATTAGAAAGGGCATTGATGATGTCGTTCCCATAGCAACGATTAAAACATTCCCAAACCAGAAACCGTGGATTGATGGCAGCATTTGCATGACACTGAAAGCGCGAACCATTGCTTTTAACCGGGGAAAGGTGACCGGAAACATGATTGAATACAAACAGTGTAGCTATTCCTTCCGCAAGGCAATTAAACAAGCTAAGCATCAGTATAGTCACAATTCAACGGCTCAGACACGAGGTATGTGGCAGGGTCTACAGTCAATTACAGATTACAAAAAAAAACAGCCCAGGATGTCTTGCTCCCAGGCAGACTAAATAACTTTTTGGCCCGCTTTGAGGACAATACAGTGCCACTAACACGGCCCGCAACCAAAACATGCAGACTCTCCTTCACTGCAGCCGACGTAAAACATTTAAACGTGTCAACCCTCACAAGGCTGCAGGCCCAGACGGCAAACCCAGCAGTGTTCTCAGAGCATGCGCAGACCAGCTGGCTGGTGTGTTTACGGACATATTCAATCAACCCTTATCCCAGTCTGCTGTTCCCACATGCTTCAAGAGGGCCACCATTGTCCCTGTTCCCAAGAAAGCTAAGGTAACTGAGCTAAACGACTACCACCCTATAGCACTCACTTCCGACATCATGAAGTGCTTCGAGAGACTTGTCAAGGACCATATCACCTCCACCCTACCTGACACCCTAGACCCCCTCCAATTTGCTTACCGCCCAAATAGGTCCACAGACGATGCAATCTCAACCACACTGCACACTGCCCTAACCCATCTGGACAAGAGGAATACCTATGTGAGAATGCTGTTCATCGACTACAGCTCAGCATTTAACACCATAGTACCCTCCAAACTTGTCATCAAGCTCGAGACCCTGGGTTTCGACCCCGCCCTGTGCAACCGGGTACTGGACTTCCTGACGGGCCGCCGCCAGGTGGTGAGGGTAGGTAACAACATCTCCACCCCGCTGATCCTCAACACTGGGGCCCCACAAGGGTGCGTTCTGAGCCCTCTCCTGTACTCCCTGTTCACCCACGACTGCGTGGCCACGCACGCCTCCAACTCAATCATCAAGTTTGCGGACGACACTACAGTGGTAGGCTTGATTACCAACAATGACCAGACGGCCTACAGGGAGGAGGTGAGGGCCCTCGGAGTGTGGTGTCAGGAAAATAACTTCATACTCAACGTCACCAAAACAAAGGAGATGATTGTGGACTTCAGGAAACAGCAGAGAGAGCACCCCCCTATCCACATCGATGGGAAAGTAGTGGAGAGGGTAGTACGTTTTAAGTTCCTCGGCGTCCACATCACGGACAAACTGAATTGGTCCACCCACACAGACAGTGTCGTGAAGAAGGCGCAGGAGGCTGAAGAAATTCAGCTTGTCACCAAAAGCACTCACAAACTTCTACAGATGCACAATCGAGAGCATCCTGTCGGGCTGTATTACCGCCTGGTACGGCAACTGCTCCGCCCACAACCATAAGGCTCTCCAAAAGGTAGTGAGGTCTGCACAGCGCATCACCGGGGGCAAACTACCTGCCCTCCAGGACACCTACACCACCCGATGTCACAGGAAGGCCATAAAGATCATCAAGGACAACAACCACCCGAGCCACTGCCTGTTCACCCCACTATCATCCAGAAGGCGAGGTCAATACAGGTGCATCAAAGCAGGGACCGAGAGACTGAAAAACAGCTTCTATCTCAAGGCCATCAGACTGTTAAACAGCCACCACTAACATTGAGTGGCTGCTGCCAACATACTGACTCAACTCCAGCCACTTTAATAATGGGAATTGATGGAAATTGATGGAAAATATATCACTAGCCACTTTAGACAATGCTACTTAATATAATGTTTACAATACCCTACATTACTCATCTCATATGTATATGTATATACTGTACTCTATATCATCTACTGCATCTTTATGTAATACATGTATCACTAGCCACTTTAAACTATGCCACTTTGTTTACATACCTACATTACTCATCTCATATGTATATACTGTACTCGATACCATCTGCTGCATCTTGCCTATGCCGTTCTGTACCACCACTCATTCATATATGTTTATGTACATATTCTTTATCCCTTTACACTTGTGTGTATAAGGTAGTAGTTGTGGAATTGTTAGATTACTCTTTGGTTATTACTGCATTGTCGGAACTAGAAGCACAAGCATTTCGCTACACTCGCATTAACATCTGCTAACCATGTGTATGTGACAAATACATTTGATTTGATTTGCTACAGCAGCAAAATAATCCTGCAGCAACAGGAAATGTGAATTATTATGTGGATTATAATTAATGATTATAATTATAATTAAGATTTTCGGAAGGGGTCAATGTTTTGATCAATGTTTTGTTCGGCAAAATAATCACGTCTGAAGCCTTTTTTAAAACCTCAAATACACTACAGGTTCTCCTGCGACAGGGAGATCAAATACACTACAGGTTCTCCTGCGACAGGGAGATCAAATACACTACAGGTTCTCCTGCGACAGGGTGATCAAATACACTACAGGTTCTCCTGCGACAGGGTGATCAAATACACTACAGGTTCTCCTGCGACAGGGTGATCAAATACACTACAGGTTCTCCTGCGACAGGGTGATCAAATACACTACTGGGTCTCCTGCGACAGGGTGATCAAATACACTACTGGGTCTCCTGCGACAGGGTGATCAAATACACTACAGGTTCTCCTGCGACAGGGTGATCAAATACACTACAGGTTCTCCTGCGACAGGGTGATCAAATACACTACTGGGTCTCCTGCGACAGGGTGATCAAATACACTACAGGTTCTCCTGCGACAGGGTGATCAAATACACTACAGGTTCTCCTGCGACAGGGTGATCAAATACATTACAGGTTCTCCTGCGACAGGGTGATCAAATACATTACAGGTTCTCCTGCGACAGGGTGATCAAATACACTACAGGTTCTCCTGCGACAGGGTGATCAAATACATTACAGGTTCTCCTGCGACAGGGTGATCAAATACACTACAGGTTCTCCTGCGACAGGGTGATCAAATACACTACAGGTTCTCCTGCGACAGGGTGATCAAATACATTACAGGTTCTCCTGCAACAGGGTGATCAAATACATTACAGGTTCTCCTGCGACAGGGTGATCAAATACACTACAGGTTCTCCTGCGACAGGGTGATCAAATACACTACAGGTTCTCCTGCGACAGGGTGATCAAATACACTACAGGTTCTCCTGCGACAGGGTGATCAAATACACTACTGGTTCTCCTGCGACAGGGTGATCAAATACACTACTGGGTCTCCTGCGACAGGGTGATCAAATTCAGATCCATCTGTAGGTCCTCTTCAACATCGTATAGTGCTTCAACAGGTTGTGTGTGTGTGTGTGTGTGTGTGTGTGTGTGTGTGTGTGTGTGTGTGTGTGTGTGTGTGTGTGTGTGTGTGTGTGTGTGTGTGTGTGTGTGTGTGTGCAGGTTTGTGTTCATCACTCGAGGCCTATGTTTGTGAGTTGATCCGATCATTTCAGACTGCGGTGAATCAGGCTATGGTTTCAGTTTCGTGAAAGACCATTCTGCACCGTCACTCATCTAGACACGGGTTTCCACTTCGGCGACTGCGGTGAAAAAGCTTTCCAGAATAGAGCTTCTGCATCAGTTTAAACTATATTTGACTGGCCAGTTTAGTCGTGTGAGAGGAAGGCTTCTCTGTGAGAGGAAGATGTCTACACAATGTGCTCAAACTGATAATGAAATGGCGAGTATCACTTCTCATGACGTCTCCTCTCGATAGAACACACACACAGAGAAAAGGGAAGTTGTGCAACTGCTGAGAAGGCTGGAGACGTGATAACAGTGTGATAAGGGCTCTTCTCACTTTCTCTCACCATTAACGTCTGGGGCTGTGTTCTGTAACACTTGTGAAACTAAAGCGTTCCATCTGCCGATAGTGACAGAGAAGACAGTATTCGGCTGCACTTGTTTCAGTACTGGTGAGGTGTACAGTAGAATAGAGGATTTAGTATGGGAGTCCAAGTATGGGAGTTAGTGCTTTGGAATTGAATGGGGGAGTCAATGCATTGGAATTGAATGGGGGAGTCAACGCATTGGAATTGAATGAAGGTCTGTGTAGTGAAGACTACGGACCTGTGTTAGCTGGGAGGCTTTACTGTGAGGGGAAAAAAGGCCTTTGCTTTTATCACCTCCTCTACAGTGGGATTAGCCATTAAACTTTATGGACTAGACCGGCCAGGGGGGACGTCTGGAGGTGCTTTCTCCCCCACACAGAGCACCTAAGGCGGGCTGCGGTTACCAAGAGCTCAGCCTGTTTCTCACGTTTCAACCCCCTGGAGCTCTACTAGTAAGATAGGAATTGATTTGGACTGAAGTACGGTCTACTGGCAACTCTACTGGCAACTCTACTGTGCTTCCAGCTCACCTGAAAGGTGTAAGGGAATCTGGGATGCGCACAGTCTGCTTGGTGTGACTCTGTAAGTTGCACAAGTTAGCCTGCGACCCTACATGTTTGTCTGAGAGGTCAAGACACGAGCCACATGAACATGGCCCGTGCTTACTGCCCTTGTTTCCATGGTAGAAGAAGGACTGAGGTAAGAGAAGATTGGAGCGAGGGAGGGATGGATGGGTGGCAGCATGGGAGGATAGGTGTCTTGGTTCAGGGCATGTGTGGACAGGCTGTGGAATGTGTGTGTGTGTCTATTGCTGTGTGCGTACTGTACATGCACGAGCACAGTTGTAATCTGTCTGGACCGATCCCTTCCGTTCCTACAGCTCCCCTGACTTATTGTGAAAATGTAGCCTGTAGCTCAGTTTCATTTGCTACAACAGTCCTCCACAGAGAAGAATCATTCTGTATTATTGACCTCGATGTGCTTCGGCAGCTAGCCTCTCTTTCTCATTTACCTCCAACACTATGGATCTACTCCCTAACTGCCATTGAAGGGATCCTAAAAAAGGTGCATTAATCACCATATACGCCGGTTGGTTATTTATTTTCTGCAGTGTTCCTAGGGGTAATTTTCTTTCGCTCTCTTTCTGTCTTTCTTTCTTTTGCTGTCTGTCTGTCTGTCTGTCTGTCTGTCTGTCTGTCTGTCTGTCTGTCTGTCTGTCTGCTTCCTCTCTGTCTGTCTGTCTGTCTGTCTGTCTGTCTGTCTGTCTGTGTCGTCTGTCTGTCTGTCTGTCTGTGTGTCGTCTGTCTGTCTGTCTGTCTGTCTGTGTCGTGTGTCTGTCTGTCTGTCTGTCTGTCTGTCTGTCTGTCTGTCTGTCTGTCTGTCTCTCTGTGTCGTCTGTCTGTCTGTCTGTCTGTCTGTCTCTCTGTGTCGTCTGTCTGTCTGTCTGTCTGTCTCTCTGTGTCGTCTGTCTGTCTGTCTGTCTCTCTGTCTGCCTGTCTCTCTGTGTCGTCTGTCTGTCTGTCTGTCTGTCTCTCTGTGTCGTCTGTCTGTCTGTCTGCCTGTCTGTCTCTCTGTGTCGTCTGTCTGTCTGCCTGTCTGTCTCTCTGTGTCGTCTGTCTGTCTGTCTCTCTGTGTCGTCTGTCTGTCTGTCTGTCTGTCTGTCTGTCTGTCTGTCTGTCTGTCTCTCTGTGTCGTCTGTCTCTCTGTGTCGTCTGTCTGTCTGTCTGTCTGTCTCTCTGTGTCGTCTGTCTGTCTCTGTCTGTCTGTCTGTCTGTCTGTCTGTCTGTCTGTCTGTCTGTCTGTCTAGTTTACATTGTCCCTGTTCCTGGCATACTGTAGACAGATGTCCCTTTCTAACTCCTTCAGGAACTGGAGCTTCGGAGCAGAAGCATATTCCACCTGGTGCCAAGATTCTCCATTGTGTTGTGTTTGGTTACGGCAGATGATGTGAGTCTCTTGTGCATTGAGGAGAGTGATGGACCCATAGAAAATCATAGGCTATCTGCTTCTCTCTGTCGTTGATGGTTAGTTAGTTAAACATGATGCTTTTGCCTTTTTAGATGTTTTTCTGTACACTCGGCTCCTAAACACAAGCTGTCAGGTAATCAACACCCAGAATGCATTGGTAATAACACAACATCATGACATTTGATTGGTTGATGTTTAATGCATCACTGTAATAGACGCAGAATGGGGATAATATATGGGTGTGTGGTCATAGTGGCTTTTCTGGCTTCAAAGATATGTTACTGAAGCTGGCAATGGTCTAAGCATGAGCTTTAAAGATATGTTTCTGAAGATGGCTGTGGTCTAAGCATGGGCTTAAAGATGTGTTTCTGAAGATGGCTGTGGTCTAAGCATGGGCTTTAAAGATATGTTTCTGAAGATGGCTGTGGTCTTAGCATGGGCTTTAAAGATGTGTTTCTGAAGATGGCTGTGGTCTAAGCATGAGCTTTAAATATATGTTTCTGAAGATGGCTGTGGTCTTAGCAAATCAAATCAAATCAAATTTTATTTGTCACATACACATGGTTAGCAGATGTTAATGCGAGTGTAGCGAAATGCTTGTGCTTCTAGTTCCGACAATGCAGTAGTAACCAACAAGTAATCTAACTAACAATTCCTAAACTATTGTCTTATACACAGTGTAAGGGAATAAAGAATATGTACATAAGGATATATGAATGAGTGATGGTACAGAGCAGCATAGGCAAGATACAGTAGATGGTATCGAGTACAGTATATACATATGAGATGAGTATGTAAACAAAGTGGCATAGTTAAAGTGGCTAGTGATACATGTATTACATAAGGATGCAGTCGATGATATAGAGTACAGTATATACGTATGCATATGAGATGAATAATGTAGGGTAAGTAACATTATATAAGGTAGCATTGTTTAAAGTGGCTAGTGATATATTTACATCATTTCCCATCAATTCCCATTATTAAAGTGGCTGGAGTTGAGTCAGTGTCAGTGTGTTGGCAGCAGCCACTCAATGTTAGTGGTGGCTGTTTAACAGTCTGATGGCCTTGAGATAGAAGCTGTTTTTCAGTCTCTCGGTCCCAGCTTTGATGCACCTGTACTGACCTCGCCTTCTGGATGTTAGTGGGGTGAACAGGCAGTGGCTCGGGTGGTTGTTGTCCTTGATGATCCTGTAACATCGGGTGGTGTAGGTGTCCTGGAGGGCAGGTAGTTTGCCCCTGGTGATGCGTTGTGCAGACCTCACTACCCTCTGGAGAGCCTTACGGTTGAGGGCGGAGCAGTTGCCGTACCAGGCGGTGATACAGATCGTCAGGATGCTCTCGATTGTGCATCTGTAGAAGTTTGTGAGTGCTTTTGGTGACAGGCCGAATTTCTTCAGCCTCCTGAGGTTGAAGAGGCGCTGCTGCGCCTTCTTCACGATGCTGTCTGTGTGAGTGGACCAATTCAGTTTGTCTGTGATGTGTATGCCGAGGAACTTAAAACTTGCTAACCTCTCCACTACTGTTCCATCGATGTGTATAGGGGGGTGTTCCCTCTGCTGTTTCCTGAAGTCCACAATCATCTCCTTAGTTTTGTTGACATTGAGTGTGAGGTTATTTTCCTGACACCACACTCCGAGGGCCCTCACCTCCTCCCTATAGGCCGTCTCGTCGTTGTTGGTAATCAAGCCTACCACTGTTGTGTCGTCCGCAAACTTGATGATTGAGTTCGAGGCGTGCGTGGCCACGCAGTCGTGGGTGAACAGGGAGTACAGGAGAGGGCTCAGAACACACCCTTGTGGGGCCCCAGTGTTGAGGATCAGCGGGGAGGAGATGTTGTTACCTACCCTCACCACCTGGGGGCGGCCCGTCAGGAAGTCCAGTACCCAGTTGCACAGGGCGGGGTCGAGACCCAGGGTCTCGAGCTTGATGACGAGCTTGCAGGGTACTATGGTGTTGAATGCCGAGCTGTAGTCGATGAACAGCATTCTCACATAGGTATTCCTCTTGTCCAGATGGGTTAGGGCAGTGTGGTTGAGATTGCATCGTCTGTGGACCTATTTGGGCGGTAAGCAAATTGGAGTGGGTCTAGGGTGTCAGGTAGGGTGGAGGTGATATGGTCCTTGACTAGTCTCTCAAAGCACTTCATGATGACGGAAGTGAGAGCTACGGGGCGGTAGTCGTTTAGCTCAGTTACCTTAGCTTTCTTGGGAACAGGAACAATGGTGGCCCTCTTGAAGCATGTGGGAACAGCAGACTGGTATCGGGATTGATTGAATATGTCCGTAAACACACCAGCCAGCTGGTCTGCGCATGCTCTGAGGGCGCGGCTGGGGATGCCGTCTGGGCCTGCAGCCTTGCGAGGGTTAACACGTTTAAATGTTTTACTCACCTCGGCTGCAGTGAAGGAGAGACCACATGTTTCCGTTGCAGGCCGTGTCAGTGGCACTGTATTGTCCTCAAACGGGCAAAAATGTTATTTAGTCTGCCTGGGAGCAAGACTTCCTGGTCCGTGACTGGGCTGGATTTCTTCCTGTAGTCCGTGATTGACTGTAGACCCTGCCACATGCCTCTTGCGTCTGAGCCGTTGAATTGAAATTCTACTTTGTCTCTGTACTGACGCTTAGCTTGTTTGATAGCCTTGCGGAGGGAATAGCTGCACTGTTTGTACTCGGTCATGTTACCAAACACCTTGCCCTGATTAAAAGCAGTGGTTCGCGCTTTCAGTTTCACGCGAATGCTGCCATCAATCCAAGGTTTCTGGTTAGGGAATGTTTTAATCGTTGCTATGGGAACGACATCTTCAACGCACGTTCTAATGAACTCGCACACCGAATCAGCGTATTCGTCAATGTTGTTATCTGACGCAATACGAAACATGTCCCAGTCCACGTGATGGAAGCAGTCTTGGAGTGTGGAGTCAGCTTGGTCGGACCAGCGTTGGACAGACCTAAGAGTGGGAGCTTCTTGTTTCAGTTTCTGTCTGTAGGCAGGGATCAGCAAAATGGAGTCGTGGTCAGCTTTTCCGAAAGGGGGCGGGGCAGGGCCTTATATGCGTCGCGGAAGTTAGAGTAACAGTGATCCAAGGTTTTTCCACCCCTGGTTGCGCAATCGATATGCTGATAAAATTTAGGGAGTCTTGTTTTCAGATTAGCCTTGTTAAAATCCCCAGCAACAATGAATGTTGCCTCCGGATAAATGGTTTCCAGTTTGCAAAGAGTTAAATAAAGTTCGTTCAGAGCCATCGATGTGTCTGCTTGGGGGGGGGGGGATATATACAGTGCCTTGCGAAAGTATTCGGCCCCCTTGAACTTTGCGACCTTTTGCCACATTTCAGGCAACCTTCAAACGTAAAGATATAAAACTGTATTTTTTGTGAAGAGTCAACAACAAGTGGGACAAAATCATGAAGTGGAACGACATTTATTGGATATTTCAAACTTTTGTAACAAATCAAAAACTGAAAAATTGGGCGTGCAAAATTATTCAGCCCCCTTCAGTTAATACTTTGTAGCGCCACCTTTTACTGCGATTACAGCTGTAAGTCGCTTGGGGTATGTCTCTATCAGTTTTGCACATCGAGAGACTGACATTTTTTCCCATTCCTCCTTGCAAAACAGCTCGAGCTCAGTGAGGTTGGATGGAGAGCATTTGTGAACAGCAGTTTTCAGTTCTTTCCACAGATTCTCGATTGGATTCAGGTCTGGACTTTGACTTGGCCATTCTAACACCTGGATATGTTTATTTTTGAACCATTCCATTGTAGATTTTGCTTTATGTTTTGGATCATTGTCTTGTTGGAAGACAAATCTCCGTCCCAGTCTCAGGTCTTTTGAAGACTCCATCAGGTTTTCTTCCAGAATGGTCCTGTATTTGGCTCCATCCATCTTCCCATCAATTTTAACCATCTTCCCTGTCCCTGCTGAAGAAAAGCAGGCCAAAACCATGATGCTGCCACCACCATGTTTGACAGTGGGGATAGTGTGTTCAGGGTGATGAGCTGTGTTGCTTTTACGCCAAACATAACGTTTTGCATTGTTGCCAAAAAGTTCAATTTTGGTTTCATCTGACCAGAGCACCTTCTTCCACATGTTTGGTGTGTCTCCCAGGTGGCTTGTGGCAAACTTTAAACAACACTTTTTATGGATATCTTTAAGAAATGGCTTTCTTCTTGCCACTCTTCCATAAAGGCCAGATTTGTGCAATATACGACTGATTGTTGTCCTATGGACAGAGTCTCCCAACTCAGCTGTAGATCTCTGCAGTTCATCCAGAGTGATCATGGGCCTCTTGGCTGCATCTCTGATCAGTCTTCTCCTTGTATGAGCTGAAAGTTTAGAGGGACGGCCAGGTCTTGGTAGATTTGCAGTAGTCTGATACTCCTTCCATTTCAATATTATCGCTTGCACAGTGCTCCTTGGGATGTTTAAAGCTTGGGAAATCTGTTTGTATCCAAATCCGTCTTTAAACTTCTTCACAACAGTATCTCGGACCTGCCTGGTGTGTTCCTTGTTCTTCATGATGCTCTCTGCGCTTTTAACGGACCTCTGAGACTATCACAGTGCAGGTGCATTTGTACGGAGACTTGATTACACACAGGTGGATTGTATTTATCTTCATTAGTCATTGAGGTCAACATTGGATCATTCAGAGATCCTCACTGAACTTCTGGAGAGAGTTTGCTGCACTGAAAGTAAAGGGGCTGAATAATTTTGCACGCCCAATTTTTCAGTTTTTGATTTGTTAAAAAAGTTTGAAATATCCAATAAATGTCGTTCCACTTCATGATTGTGTCCCACTTGTTGTTGATTCTTCACAAAAAAATACAATTTTATATCTTTATGTTTGAAGCCTGAAATGTGGCAAAAGGTCCCAAAGTTCAAGGGGGCCGAATAATTTCGCAAGGCACTGTACGGCTGTGATTATAATCAAAGAGAATTCTCTTGGTAGATAATGCGGTCTACATTTGATTGTGCAGAATTCTAAATCAGGTGAACAGAAGGATTTGAGTTCCTATATGTTTCTTTCATCGCACCATGTCTCGTTAGCCATAAGGCATACGCTCCCACCCCTCTTCTTACCAGAAAGGTGTTTGTTTCTGTCGGCGCGATGTGTGGAGAAACCCGTTGGCTGCACCGCTTCGGATAGCGTCTCTCCAGTGAGCCATGTTTCCGTGATGCACAGAACGTTACAGTCTCTGATGTCCCTCTGAAATGCTACCCTTGCTCGGATTTCATCAACCTTGTTGTCAAGAGACTGGACATTGGCAAGAAGAATGCTAGGGAGTGGTGCACGGTGTGCCCGTCTCCGGAGTCTGACCAGAAGACCGCCTCGTTTCCCTCTTTTTCGGAGTCGTTTTTTTGGGTCGCTGCATGCGATCCATTCCGTTGTCCTGTTTGTAAGGCAGAACACAGGATCCGCGTCGCGAAAAACATATTCTTGGTCGTACTGATGGTGAGTTGACGCTGATCTTATATACAGTAGTTCTTCTCGACTGTATGTAATGAAACCTAAGATGACCTGGGGTACTAATGTAAGAAATAACACGTAAAAAAAAGGCGGCCATCTTTGTCGGCGCCGGAGCATGGGCTTTTAAGATATGTTCCTGAAGATGGCTGTGGTCTTAGCATGGGCTTTAACCTCTTGATGCTATGGGGGCGCTATTTCATTTTTGGATGAAAAACGTTCCCGTTTTAAACAAGATATTTTGTCACAAAAAGATGCTCGACTATGCATATAATTGATAGCTTTCGAAAGAAAACACTCTGACGTGTCCAGAACTACCAAGATATTTTCTGTGCGTGCCCTAGAACGTGAGCTTCAGGCAAAACCAAGATGAGACGGCATCCAGGAAATGAGCAGGATTTTTGAGGCTCTGTTTTCCATTGTCTCCTTATATGGCTGTGAATGCGAGAGGAGTGAGTCAACCCTTTCTGTCGTTTCCCCAAGGTGTCTGCAGCATTGTGACGTATTTGTAGGCAGATCATTGGAAGATTGACCATAAGAGACCACATTTACCAGGTGTCCGCCCGGTGTCCTGCGCCGAAATTGGTGCGCAAAAGTCAGCTGCCAGTATTTTTCCATGGGATTCAGAGAGGAAAGCAAGCTTCCACGAACGATATATCAATGAAGAGATATGTGAAAAAACACCTTGAGGATTGATTCCAAACAACGTTTGCCATGTTTCGGTCGATATTATGTAGTTTATTCAGAAATAGTTTGACGTTGTAGGTGACTGAATTTTCGGTTCGTTTCGGTAGCCAGATGCGATGTAGAAAACGGAACGATTTCTCCTACACACAGACGCTTTCAGGAAAAACTGCGCATTTGGTATGTAACTGAGAGTCTCCTCATTGAAAACATCAGAAGCTCTTCAAAGGTAAATGATTTTATTTATTTGGTTATCTGGTTTTTGTGAAAATGTTGCGTGCTAAATGCTACTCAAAATGCTATGCTAGCTTTGCATACTCTTACACAAATTAGTCAATTTCTATGGTTCAAAAGCATATTTTGAAAATCTGAGATGACAGTGTT
Organism: Oncorhynchus masou masou; assembly: GCF_036934945.1. Lineage (NCBI taxonomy): Eukaryota > Metazoa > Chordata > Actinopteri > Salmoniformes > Salmonidae > Oncorhynchus > Oncorhynchus masou. The sequence continues at coordinate 313,503 of NC_088232.1, read as the reverse complement.
GTTAAGAAAAGGCTAAGCTTGAGAGCAGACGCATTATTTTCATTTTATTTGCCATTTTCAGAAATCGTTAACGTTGCGTTATGCTAATGAGCCTGAGGCTTTAGTCACGATCCCGGATCCGGGATGGGGAGTTGCAAGAGTTAAAGATGTGTTTCTGAAGATGGCTGTGGTCTTAGCATGAGCTTTAAAGATATGTTTCTGAAGATGGCTGTGGTCTTAGCATGGGCTTTAAATATGTGTTTCTGAAGATGGCTGTGGTCTTACCATGAGCTTTAAAGATATGTTTCTGAAGATGGCTGTGGTCTTAGCATGGGCTTTAAAGATATGTTTCTGAAGCTGGTAGTTGTCGAAGCATAGACAATTTCCCCACAAACATGCATTTAATTCTGACAAACACACCATTTTAAGCTTTTAGCTCAATCACCCGAGTGTTAGTTGATGGGATACAGTTGAAGTCAGAAGTTTACATACACCTTAGCCAAATCCATTTAAACTCAGTTTTTCACAATTCCTGACATATAATCCTAGTAAACATTCCCTGTCTTAGGTCAGTTAGGATCACCACTTTATTTTAAGAATGTTAAATGTCAGAATAATAGTAGAGAGAATGATTTATTTCAGCTTTTATTTTTTTTCATCACATTCCCAGTGGGTCAGAAGTTTACATACACTCAATTGGTATTTGGTAGCATTGCCTTTAAATTGTTTAACTTTGGTCAAACTTTAGTCATTGCCTTCCACAAGCTTCCCACAATAAGTTGGGTGAATTTTGGCCCACTCCTCCTGACAGAGCTGGTGTAACTGAGTCAGGTTTGTAGGCCTCCTTGCTCGCACACGCTTTTTCAGTTCTGCCCACAAATTGTCTATAGTGTTGAGGTAAGGGCTTTGTGATGGCCACTCCAATACCTTGACTTTGTTGTCCTTAAGCCAATTTGCAACAACTTTGGAAGTATGCATGGGGTCATTGTCCATTTGGAAGACCCATTTGTGACCAAGCTTTAACTTTCTGACTGATGTCTTGAGATGTTGCTTCAATATATCCACATAATTTTCCTGACTCATGATGCCATCTATTTTGTGAAGCGCCCCAGTCCCTCCTACAGCAAAGCATCCCCACAACATGATGCTGCCACCCCCGTGCTTCACAGTTGGGATGGTGTTCTTCAGCTTGCAAGCCTCCCCCCTTTTCCTCCAATCATAACAATGGCCAAACAGTTCTATTTTTGTTTCATCAGACCAGAGGACATGTCCCCAAAAAGTACGATCTTTGTCCCCATGTGCAGTTGCAAACCGCAGTCTGGCTTTTTTATGGCGGTTTTGGAGCAGTGGCTTCTTCCTTGCTGAGCGTCGATATAGGACTTTTTTTCCTGTGACTATAGATACTTGTGTACCTGTTTCCTCCAGAATCTTCACAAGGTCCTTTGCTGTTGTTCTGGGATTGATTTGCAATTTATCGCACCAAAGTACGCTCATCTCTAGGAGACAGAACGCGTCTCCTTCCTGAGCGGTATGACAGCTGCATGGTCCCATGGTCTTTATACTTGCATACTTTTTTTGTACAGATGAACGTGGTACCTTCAGGCTCTTGGAAATTACTCCCAAGGATGAGCCAGACTTATAGAGATTACATTTTTTTCTGAGGTCTTGGTTGATATCTCTTGATTTTCCCATGATGTCAAGCAAAGAGGCACTGAGTTTGAAGGTAGGCCTTGAAATTCATCCACAGGTACACCTCCAATTGATTCAAATGATGTCAATTAACCTATCAGAAGCTTCTAAAGCCATGACATAATTTTCTGGAATTTTCCAAGCTATTTAAAGGCACAGTCAACTTAGTGTATGTAAACGTTTGACCCCTCTGGAATTGTCATACAGTGAATTATAAGTGAAATAATCCATCTATAAACAATTGTTGTAAAAATGACTTGTCATGCACAAAGTAGATGTCCTAACCGACTTGCCAAAACTGTAGTTGGTTAACAAGAAATTTGTGGAGTGGTTGAAAAACAAATTTTAATGACTCCAACCTAAATGTATGTAAACCTCCGACTTCAACTGCATTTGCATATCTCTCTCAGTGATTGTTGTCTTTCATGGTTGCTGTCACTGACACAGTAACTCAGGTCTCCAGTAACTTTGTCATTGGCAGAGTTTTGATTAGCAGTTTGAAACGAGACAGTTTCTTTTTCATTTTGAAGGAATTCTTATTTAATCGTTTTGAAGGCAGACTGCTCAGTGGGAGTCTGGGAGTAAAGATAGTCTACTCTTTTATTAGCAGCTTGTTTATCCCGTGGAACGGCCAATAACTCATATTAAATATGAAAGGCTTCATTCTTTTTCTAAATCGGACACAATGTGAATTCATAGATCAACTGTATTTGTACGTGATGGCAGACTCAATGGAATTATTATAAATTGTATTCCATGTTGCAGCTGTGGCCCTTGATAGGCGTCAGAATTGGGTTTTCATAACCGATACAGATATGAATTGAAAAATGGATAGGTAAGTATGTGGTAAAATGATACCTGATCGTGTGGTCAGAACTCCTGGTCAGTAAACAGCCCGACACTGCAGAAACAGACACCGTACGCTACTGAGAACGAAGACTGTTGATGCTGTGATGTCATTCACGCTCCGCTGTAGCACTGTAACCGTGGCGATGGGGACGGTAGAGGGGCTGGGAAGGGGGAGCTTAGTCTGATGGCTGACCTGTTATTTGGGATCAAAGGGGAAGGGAGGACAAGCCGTGCTAAGAGGGAGGGAAACGATGGGCTCGCTCAAGCATGACACCTCTCCTCCAGGGTGTGTGTGTGTGTGTGTGTGTGAGACAGTGGGGATACCCACAGCGCTTCTGATTAACACTCATACCAGTAACAGCGGATTGGCCTTGAGAGCGGCATGTGTGTGTGTGTGTGTGTGTGTGTGTGTGTGTGTGTGTGTGTGTGTGTGTGTGTGTGTGTGTGTGTGTGTGTGTGCAGGAGGAAAAAAACATTGTGCGAACCGTACCAGTTTATGTACAGTATGAAAGTGTTTAGGTGTGAACAAGTGTGTGTATGTTTTTTAATCACAGTGATTTCAGCTGATATTCAACACAGTCCATTGAGTTCCTTTAAAAGGCTCTATAAAACCAGTGAGATCAGTATACAGTTGATGGTAGTGGAAAAGTTTCCCTCAGTTGTGGTTTCAGGGTGACCTTTCTATGACCCAGTATTGGAGCTGTCTATTTTAAAAGCTGCTCCAGTTGACTCATTTGGCCAGCATAGGGGTGTGTTTGTGTGTGTTGTTTGTCTACGATATGTGTACCTGTGAGTGTTGATAAGCTGTGTGTGTGTGTGTGTGGTTTTCTTTCTGCTGGTATTATTGTCTCCCATGGTAACATGGCACATTAAACCTGTTTAATCCACACCACGCCTGAGCTCAGATCAGTCAACATACTCAAGCCCGCTGTCCTTGAGCTCAGTGTGGATGTACAGTGCCTTGCGAAAGTATTCGGCCCCCTTGAACTTTGCGACCTTTTGCCACATTTCAGGCTTCAAACATAAAGATATAAAACTGTATTTTTTTGTGAAGAATCAACAACAAGTGGGACACAATCATGAAGTAGAACGACATTTATTGGATATTTCAAACTTTTTTAACAAATCAAAAACCGAAAAATTGGGCGTACAAAATTATTTAGCCCCATTTAGTTAATACTTTGTAGCGCCACCTTTTACTGCGATTACAGCTGTAAGTCGCTTGGGGTATGTCTCTATCAGTTTTGCACATCGAGAGACTCAAATTTTTTCCCATTCCTCCTTGCATAACAGCTCGAGCTCAGTGAGGTTGGATGGAGAGCATTTGTGAACAGCAGTTTTCAGTTCTTTCCACAGATTCTCGATTGGATTCAGGTCTGGACTTTGACTTGGCCATTCTAACACCTGGATATGTTTATTTTTGAACCATTCCATTGTAGATTTTGCTTTATGTTTTGGATCATTGTCTTGTTGGAAGACAAATCTCCGTCCCAGTCTCAGGTCTTTTGAAGACTCCATCAGGTTTTCTTCCAGAATGGTCCTGTATTTGGCTCCATCCATCTTCCCATCAATTTTAACCATCTTCCCTGTCCCTGCTGAAGAAAAGCAGGCCCAAACCATGATGCTGCCACCACCATGTTTGACAGTGGGTATGGTGTGTTCAGGGTGATGAGCTGTGTTGCTTTTACGCCAAACATAACGTTTTGCATTGTTGCCAAAAAGTTCAATTTTGGTTTCATCTGACCAGAGCACCTTCTTCCACATGTTTGGTGTGTCTCCCAGGTGGCTTGTGGCAAACTTTAAACGACACTTTTTATGGATATCTTTAAGAAATGGCTTTCTTCTTGCCACTCTTCCATAAAGGCCAGATTTGTGCAATATACGACTGATTGTTGTCCTATGGAAAGAGTCTCCCACCTCAGCTTTAGATATCTGCAGTTCATCCAGAGTGATCATGGGCCTCTTGGCTGCATCTCTGATCAGTCTTCTCCTTGTATGAGCTGAAAGTTTAGAGGGACGGCCAGGTCTTGGTAGATTTGCAGTGGTCTGATACTCCTTCCAATTCAATATTATCGCTTGCACAGTGCTCCTTGGGATGTTTAAAGCTTGGGAAATCTTTTTGTATCCAAATCCGGCTTTAAACTTCTTCACAACAGTATCTCGGACCTGCCTGGTGTGTTCCTTGTTCTTCATGATGCTCTCTGCGCTTTTAACGGACCTCTGAGACTATCACAGTGCAGGTGCATTTATACGGAGACTTGATTACACACAGGTGGATTGTATTTATCATCATTAGTCATTGAGGTCAACATTGGATCATTCAGAGATCCTCACTGAACTTCTGGAGAGAGTTTGCTGCACTGAAAGTAAAGGGGCTGAATAATTTTGCACGCCCAATTTTTCAGTTTTTGATTTGTTAAAAAAGTTTGAAATATCCAATAAATGTCGTTCCACTTCATGATTGTGTCCCACTTGTTGTTGATTCTTCACAAAAAAATACAGTTTTATATCTTTATGTTTGAAGCCTGAAATGTGGCAAAAGGTCGCAAAGTTCAAGGGGGCCGAATACTTTCGCAAGGCACTGTACGGCTGTGATTATAATCAAAGAGAATTCTCTTGGTAGATAATGCGGTCTGTGTGTGTTGGGGTGTTTGTGAGTCTCTCTCTAGGTTTCTTTACATCTGTCAACAGAGTCATTGTGCCTGCTTGTCTGTGACTCTGAGTGTGTCTGTGCAGCTCTGTCTGCCTGTGATGTTGGGTGTATCTGTGCAGCTCCTGTCTGCCTGTCATGTTGGGTGTGTCTGTGCAGCTCTGTCTGCCTGTGATGTTGGGTGTGTCTGTGCAGCTCCTGTCTGCTTGTGATGTTGGGTTTGTCTGTGCAGCTCCTGTCTGCTTGTGATGTTGGGTTTGTCTGTGCAGCTCCTGTCTGCCTGTGATGTTGGGTGTGTCTGTGCAGCTCCTGTCTGCTTGTGATGTTGGGTTTGTCTGTGCAGCTCCTGTCTGCTTGTGATGTTGGGTTTGTCTGTGCAGCTCCTGTCTGCTTGTGATGTTGGGTGTGTCTGTGCAGCTCCTGTCTGCTTGTGATGTTGGGTGTGTCTGTGCAGCTCCTGTCTGCCTGTGATGTTGGGTGTGTCTGTGCAGCTCCTGTCTGCTTGTGATGTTGGGTGTGTCTGTGCAGCTCCTGTCTGCCTGTGATGTTGGGTGTGTCTGTGCAGCTCTGTCTGCCTGTGATGTTGGGTGTGTCTGTGCAGCTCTGTCTGCCTGTGATGTTGGGTGTGTCTGTGCAGCTCTGTTTGCCTGTGATGTTGGGTGTGTCTGTGCAGCTCCTGTCTGCCTGTGATGTTGGGTGTGTCTGTGCAGCTCTGTCTGCCTGTGATGTTGGGTGTGTCTGTGCAGCTCTGTCTGCCTGTGATGTTGGGTGTGTCTGTGCAGCTCCTGTCTGCCTGTGATGTTGGGTGTGTCTGTGCAGCTCTGTCTGCCTGTGATGTTGGGTGTGTCTGTGCAGCTCTGTCTGTTGGGTGTGTCTGTGCAGCTCTGTCTGCCTGTGATGTTGGGTGTGTCTGTGCAGCTCTGTCTGCCTGTGATGTTGGGTGTGTCTGTGCAGCTCCTGTCTGCTTGTGATGTTGGGTTTGTCTGTGCAGCTCTGTCTGCCTGTGATGTTGGGTGTGTCTGTGCAGCTCTGTCTGCCTGTGATGTTGGGTGCGCTTGTGAAAGTGTTTTTGTTGTATTTCTGGGTGAGTCTTGCATTAGTCATAAGTGATGTCAACAGAAGCTTTGTGTCATTCGTATGGATGTTGTTTCAGAACGTGAATGTGAGAGCTTGTGCCTATGCACCACTCTTGGTTATACCCCTTGCTGTGTTACCAGGGTCTCATGTTAATTCCATCAGCCACAATACATGATTTCCCCTTCACCTCTCTGAGTCATGAGCTGTGAATGAGAGGTGTGACTTGAGCCTCTCGCTCTCTCACTCTCTCTCCCTCTCGCTCTCTTGCTCTCTCTCTCTCACTCTCTCTCCCTCTCGCTCTCTCGCTCTCTCTCTCTCTCTCTCTCGCTCTCTTGCTCTCTCTCTCTCACTCTCTCCCTCTCGCTCTCTCGCTCTCTCTCTCTCTCTCTCTCTCTCTCTCTCTCACGCTCTCTCCCTCTCGCTCTCTCGCTCTCTCTCTCACGCTCTCGCTCTCTCGCTCTCTCTCTCTCTCTCGACGTCTTCGGCGCCCGGGGAACAGTGGGTTAACTGCCTTGCTCATGGGCAGGCGACAGATTTTTACCTTATCTGAAAAATATGTTTACATTGCCAAAGCAAGGCTATGTGCACTGAGTCTGTACATAGTCAAAGATTTGCTTCATTTTGTGTCAGTCACAGTGGTCAGGTATTCTGCCACTGTTTACTCTCTGTTTAGGGCCAAATAGCATTCTAGCTTTCTCTGTTTTTTGGTGAGTTCTTTCCAATTGTGTCAAGTAATTATCTTTTTGTTTTCTTGTGATTTGGTTGGGTCTATTTGTGCTGCTGTCCTGGGGCTCTGTGGGGTGTGTTTGTGTTTGTGAGCAGAGCCCCAGGACCAGCTTGCTTAGGGGACTCTTCTCCAGGTTCATCTCTCTGTAGGTAATGGCTTTGTTATGGAAGGTTTGGGCATTGCTTCCTTTTAGGTGGTTGAAGAATTTAATGGCTCTTTTCTGGATTTTGATAATTAGTGACTATCGGCCTAATTCTGCTCTGCATGCATTATTTGGTATTTTACGTTATACACAGAGGATATTTTTGCAGAATTCTGCATGCTGTCTCTCAATTTGGTGTTTGTCCCATTTTGTAAGTTTGTGGTTGGTGAGTGGACCCCAGACCTCACAACCATGAAAGTATTTTTTGCCAGATATTAATTGGTATGTCAAATTTTATGTTCCTTTTGATGGCATAGAAGGCCCTTCTTGCCTTGTCTCCCACAAAGCTGTGAACGATCTGAAAGTTGTGGAGTTGATGTTTAGGCCGAGGAATGTATAGTTTCTTGTGTGCTCTCGTGCAAAGGTGTCTAGATGGAATTTGTATTCATTGTCCTGGGAACTGTACATTTTCTTTTGAAACATCCTTGTTTATGTCATACTGAGATTTACTGTCAGGGCCCAGGTATGTCAGGGCCCAGGTCTGTCAGGGTCTCTGTTTTTGGTTGGATAGTTTTGTGTTCTTCATTAAACCACTTGTCATTATTAATTTTATTAGGTTGTCTGCTTGAAATTTTAGATTTCATAGGGAAGCTGAGAGGTCAAATATACTGTTTAGGTTTTCTACTATGAGGTTTACACCTTCACTATTACAGTGAAACATTTTGTCCAGGAAATTGTCGAAGGGATTGAATTTGTTTTTTTGGTAGATTTCCACACTACTCTCCTTCCATCTATAGCATTGCTTAAAATTATTCAGCTCCTTTGGCTTTGATGCCTCATGATTGAGCATAGCTCTGTTCAAGTAGAGTGTGATTTTGCTGTGATCTGATAGGGGTGTCAGTGGACTGACTGTGAACGCTCTCTTTCCCCTCTCTCTCTCTTTCCCATCTCTCTCTCTTTCCCATCTCTCTCTCTCTTTCCCCTCTCTCTCTCTTTCCTCTCTCTCTCTCTTTCCCTCTCTCTCTCTCTCTCTTTCCCCTCTCTCTCTCTCTCTTTCCCCTCTCTCTCTCTCGCACTCTCTCTCTTTTTTTTTGCGTTCTCTCTTTCCCCTCTCTCCCTCTTTCCCCTCTCTCTCTCCTCTCTCTCTCTTTTTCTCTTTTTTCTCTCTCTCTCTCTCTCTCTCTCTTTTCTCTTTCTCTCTCTCTTCTCTCTCTCTCTTCCCCTCTCTCTCTCTTTCCCCCTCTCTCTTTCTCTTTCTCTCTCTTTCCTCTCTTTCCCCTCTCTCTCTCTCTTTCCCCTCTCTCTGTCTCGCCATCTCTCTCTCTTTCCCCTCTCTCTCTCTCTCTTTCCCCTCTCTCTGTCTCGCCATCTCTCTCTCTTTCCCCCCTCTCTCTCTTTCCTCTCTCTCTCTGTCTCTCTCCTCTTTCCTTTGCCCTCTCTCTGTCTTGTCCTCTCTCGCTCTAGCTAGTTTCTCTCTCTCTCTCATTCTCTCTTCTCTCTCTCTCTCTCTCTCTCTCTCTCTCTCATTCCTCTCTCTCTCGTCCTCCCCCTCTCTCTCTCTCTCGTTCCCCCATCTCTCTCTCTCTCGCTCTCTTTCTGTTCTCTCTCTCTGTCTCGCCCTCTCTCGCTCTAGTTCCTCTCTCTCTCTCTCTCTCTCTCTCGTCCCCCTCTCTCTGTCTCGCCCTCTCTCTCTCGTTCCCCTCTCTCTCTCGTTCCCCTGTCTCTCGCCCTCTCTCGCTCTAATTCCCCTCTCTCTCTTGTTCCCCTCTCTCTCTCGTTCCCCTCTCACATTTCTCTCTCTCTCTTTCTCTCTCTCTCTCTCTCTCTCTCTCTCTCGTTCCCGTCTCTCTCGTTCCCCTCTCTCTCTCTCTCGTTCCCCTCTTGCCTCTCTCTCGTTCCCCTCTCTCTCACTATGACTGTTTTGCTTTTTCCTCTCTTCCACACCGTCAGACTCTCAGAATCTCTCTCTCCTCTCTTGCATGCTCTCATTTTCTCTCCAGTTGCCTCTCTCTCTTCCTCCTCCCCCTCTCCCTCCTTCCTTCTCGCTGGTCTCTCCAGTTGCCTCTCTCTCTCCTCTCTCTTCCTCCTCCCCCTCTCCCTCCCTCCTTCCTTCTCGCTGGTCGCTCTCCAGCCGCCAAGCAGCAGCCCACAGCAGCAGCGGTTGCGGCAGTCGCTCTCTTTCCTTTCAGTCTGTCTTCAGACAGTTTTCGCTGCCGCCGTGTGTGTGTGTGTGTGTGTGTGTGTGTGTGTGTGTGTGTGTGTGTGTGTGTGCTGCTCATGAGTGAGTGTGTGTGTGTACCTGCTGGTATGCACCAGAGGGGAGCGGGGAAAGGGGTGCGAATATAACGTTACGCGGACTACAGGAGACTACAGAGGATATGAAGGGAGAATACTCCGGAGAACAGTGAGTAGAAGGACGACTCAACCCTCTCTGTAGCCCAGCCCTGTCTCTGTCTGGGTAAGACTGGCCACAATACTGGGGGAATGTAAGTGGCTTCCTCCTCTTAGCTTTACCGTGTGTGTGTGTGTGTGTGTGTGTGTGTGTGTGTGTGTGTGTGTGTGTGTGTGTGTGTGTGTGTGTGTGTGTGTGTGTGTGTGTGTGTGTGTGTGTGTGTGTGTGTGTGTGTGTGTGTGTGTGGTCAGAAGCATGTCAGAGAGTTAGTATAATTTATGATTACATTTGTGCCTGCTGTGGATGGTGTGTGTGTAGCCTTTGTGCAGTTTACAATACTTGTGTTGTATGATTATGACTAATCCCTGCAGTAATGGAGAGCAGCAGAGGACAGCTATCCACCCACCACACACATACGTCTGTATACCAAATGCATACAGGACCCACAACACACATACATCTGTATACCAAATGCATACAGGACCCCACCACACACATACATCTGTATACCAAATGCATACAGGACCCACAACACACATACATCTGTATACCAAATGCATACAGGACCCACAACACACATACATCTGTATACCAAATGCATACAGGACCCACAACACACAGTTATTCTCCCATTTGGTAATGTTCTGTCACCCCCAGTATAGGAGGTTCAGTAGAACCAGGGTATTGGAAGGAAGACCATTTAGCCCAGCTGTAATAGAGGGGAGTCTCTGGCCTTCAGCACATCAAACACTACTTTGACCTGCCCATGTTTATGTTGCGATGTGTGCTTGACAAACTGTTTGCAATGCTACTTTCTGTTGACAAAGGAGTGGGTTTGATTTGTGGGTGTGATTTGTGGGTGTGGTTTGTGGGTGTGGTTTGGGTGTGGCTTGTGGGTGTGATTTGTGGCCGTGTTCTGTGGGCGTGATCTGTGTGTGTGATGTGTGTGTTTGCTGCTGGGGGGGGGGAGAGTGTGTGATGCAGTTTTTATAGAAGTGGGGGGGTTGTTTTGCGAGTGTGTTGGTCTATTCTTTATAGGAGAGTGTGTGTGCGAGCGTGTGCTTGTGTGTGTTAGCAAGGTTGGTGTGTGATGGGTGAGCTGCCGTGTTCCATTTCAAAAGACAACAAAGGCGAGCAGAGATAAAGTTTCTTTCTACCCCTGAACATGAGTGGGGCAACGAGTGAGGAGAGATGTCGAGAGAAAGGGAGAGAGAGAGCGATCGGAGTGAGACCATCATAATCAGTCCTCCCTGATGCTGGAAAAGAATGAATGAAGAGCATCATTTGTCTCCCTCTCTTTTTTCCCTCTCCCTCTTCGTCTCTTCTTATTTTCTTTGATCCTGTGTTAGATTCCAGCTCCCTGGAGCTTCATTACATTTTAAGCTGTAGTCGTGAAGACTTAGAAAAAGATGCTAAGGAATGGATTTCCGTGGCTATTTACCAGACGGCCCGTTTTGGACCAAGTAACGACTACATGTGTTATGTGCGTTCTAAATAGCACCCTATTCCCTATACAGTGCACTACTTTTGATAGTGCACTACATTTGACCAGAGCACTATATCGGGAACAGGGTGCCTTTTGGGACGCAACAAGTGCATAGGGATATTATAATGGTCAACCTCAAGCTGTTTTTCTGAGAAACCCCCTATTCCAGCTCTTATTAGTGACTGGTGTGCACAGTGCAGACATTTGAGAGTGCTGTGTTCTCCGAGCCTTATTGGTCCCAGGCAAAAATAGTGCACTAGGGAAAAGGATGCCATTTGGGATGAAAAATGTCTCCACAGGTCTTTGGCCTTGTGTCGGGTTCTGTGTAGCAGGGTGCTGTGTTAGAAGAATGGTTCAGTGTAATGGCTGTTAGGAGCCCTCTGTGCTGTAGCAGTGTGGTGTTGTTCTTAGTGTGTGTGCGTGAGTGTGTGTGTATGTGTGTGTGTGTGTTTTCAGGAAAAGGCTCTGGAGAGAAATAATGGATTAAAGGTCAGCAGACAGGATGTGCCCTTTTTTATCAGATACAAGGGGACTGCTCAGGGCGAAGATCGGGACAAGATGAAGGAGAGCGAGCGTGATGGGGAGAGAATGATAGAGAGAGTTATAGGGGGAGGGAGAGAGAAGGAGAGAGTTGTAAGGGGAGAAAGAGGGAGCGTTGTGGGGGAGAGAGAGGGGAAGAGTTGTAGGGAGTGAGGGAGAGTTGTGGGAGAGAGAGCGGGTGGTAGGGGTAGAGAGCGGGTGGTAGGGGGAGAGAGTTGTAGAGGAAGAGAGTTGTAGGGGGAGAGGTAGAGAGAGTTGTAGAGGAAGAGTTGTAGGGGGAGAGGTAGAGAAAGTTGTAGGGGGACAGAGAATGCACTCAAATTATGAGGGAGGGAGGGATAACAATAATAATTGAACTCTGAGATGAACAGATCTTAGTAGAACTATGAGATGAACAGATGTCTTAGTAGAACTATGAGATTAACAGATGTCTTAGTAGAACTATGAGATGAACAGATGTCTTAGTAGAACTATGAGATGAACAGATGTCTTAGTAGAACTATGAGATGAACAGATGTCTTAGATGTATTTTCTCTGTACTTTTCTCTGACATGTTCCAGTCTGTTTGTAATTGAGAGCATTGAGACTAAATGCTAAACTAAAGGCTCAGCAGAAAAGGTTCAGTGTTTAACACAAAGGCCGTGAGTGGCAGACAAGTAGAGTCCCAATACCACAGGATCTGAGACAGTGAAAAAGACACACACACACACACACACACACACACACTGTTAGCCTCATTATCTACATAAGAATAGAGTTGTTAATTAATTGTGGATGAATTATCGAGGGGATTGGCCTTTGTTTTTGTCTTAACTCACACACACCTCAAAGTGTGTGTGTGTGTGTGTGTGTGTGTGTGTGTGTGTGTGTGTGTGTGTGTGTGTGTGTGTGTGTGTGTGTGTGTGTGTGTGTGTGTGTGTGTGTGTGTGTGCGTGCGTGCGTGCGTGTAGCAGAGCATCCCTTGGCGTGGTGAGCTCGGTGCCCACCTGCTCTAATGTAACAAAGAGAGTGAGTGTCTGTAAGGCAAACAGTGTGGAAGTGTGTGTGAGATGGAAAGGGAAGAGGTGCATGTCAGTGTGTATGCACATACGTGTATGTAGTCCATACCTCTCCGTTATTGATGGGCTCATTCCGTACCTCACTCACCGTGACCCAGTTCTTCTGCACTGACCCCCCCCCCCTCCCCACCATTCACATCAAGCCTGCAGCACCTAGGTGTCCTCCGCAGTGTGTGTGTGTGTGTGTCCGTGAGCTTGCTTGGTCTGAAACCCCTTTGACTGGGGATGTTCTCTGTATAAATGGAGTAGAAAGTCTAGGCCTGGTCTTGTTTTAGAACAATGGTGTTTTTAAAGGGGAAATGTTGAAACAATACCACAGTAGTTCCCCGCCCCTGTTTCGGTAAAAGACGAGGGATGCGCCTGGAGAAATGTAACCACTCTCAAATAGTGTTTGTTTACGTTGACTATGTTTTACAAACTAAAGTCCCATGTAATTGGTCAGCTGCTCGTGTTAAGATGAAGAGATGCTAGAATGAGGAGCGGAACCAGAAGGAGGAGCTCTTTGCAAGTTACTGGCAAGTCTGTGGGCCGAATATCCCATCCCCTTCCGAAATTTAAAAGATGATAACACCTGCAAAATGTGTCCAAATAAACAAGTGACGAAAAACCCAAACACCGGAACGGATGCTGCTCGGTATCTCCCTCATCCCGTTCTGTCATGATAGATCTACCACAGATATATTGGTTGTCTGTCTACGAGAGAATAGAGTAAAACAAGCTTATATTTTGGGTTCTGATGGGGTACAGCAGCTAAGCTCATGAGGCTTTTAGAAGTTATATTCTTCCACAATCAATGGGTATATATCATTCATTTAATGGATGTAGTAACTGCAGATTGCCCCTTTTTGAATTGGAGAGACTTGCTTTACAGCAAGGCAGAGGTTGAGTTTGCTGTTGGGTGGGTTCGCAATAGTTCTTTTCTAATGTGTCTTTCCAGCATTTCACCTGTTTCTGTGCTTCCAAAGGCCACAGCAAAGGTTGTTGATATATTGCAGCCTACTCCGTTGTGCTTTGAATATATTTTTGATTTTGTAGCAATGTAGGCAGGGCAGTCAGAGTGCGACTTGAACCCGCAACTCTGAGGGTAAAGCACACTACCACCTATGCCATGAGGGTCGATCTCTTGGCAGGAGCGTAAAGCACTCACCTATAGGGCGCCAGCAGTATCAGTAAATGTCCATTTGGATTTCAATACTTATGCTAATAAACTGTAAAATGACTTGAATGCTATCATCATGCTAATGATTGGCTGTTAACTGACTTGGTGTATGCTACTAAACTAGCATGCTAACGTCTGACTGCTTTCTTTGTTCTCTGTCTACAGAGCAGTTTCCTGGGCAGCGCTACGTTCTCTGTTAGCGACCTGCTAAGGTCAAAGGACGATCAGCTGACCCTCAATCTAAGGTGAGTGAACATTGCTCTCTCTCTCTCTCTCTCTCTCTCTCTCTCTCTCTCTGTCTCTGTGTCTCTCTCTCTCGGTGTCTCTCTGTGTCTCTTTCTCTCTCTCTCTCTCTCTCTGTGTCTCTCTGTGTCTCTCTCTCTTTCTTTCTCTCTCTCGGTGTCTCTCTCTCTCTCTCTCTCTCTCGGTCTCTCTCTGTCTCTCTGTCTCTCTGTGTCTCTCTCTCTCTGTCTCTCTGACCCTGAATGCCTTTGCACTGCTCTTAATGGTTTTCTTTGCTCGGTAATTGATGGTTGAAGGCCAGTGCTGATCTCTTTGCGCTCTTGTTTTTTTTCCCTCCTAACCGTTCGAGGTTAAAGTCAAATATTTTTGAATAGATGTGGGTAGCTGTATTTTCTACACATGGACTTTAAAGTAAGACTAACCCTTCAATAGAACTTGTTTTTATCTCTTGATCTTACCTTTTAACTGATCTTGTCTGTTTCCTTGTCCTGACGTTTGGAGGCTGGTGTTATTCTTGTTCTATCCACAGGCTTTAAAGTAAGACTAACTCTTCAGTTGTTGGACCTTCAAACGTCTGTATTTTTCTGTATAGTGTTATAATCCAAGGGCCTTAGCAACCATGGTATTGGAATGATGCAAGTAGTTGTCTGCCCTATTTGCCAGACAACCCAGGGCTAGACAATGCACAGTTTTTGTTAGCTGGTCAATTACATGGTATCAGAGGGCAGGGCAGGTTATCTGGCTGTGTGTGGGGGTGGATCTACCATTTCTGGCCCGGTGGAGAGGAACAGAGAGAAGTTTGCATTAAGAATGTGGAAGTGGGTGTAGAGGTGTGGTAGGGCAAAGAGATTGAGAGAGCGATTAAAAGAGAGAGAGAGAGTGACGGAGAGAAAATAGTCAGAAACAAAGGATAAAGAATGAGAGAGCGAGAGAGAACACCCGGAGGATGATTAGAGGTAGTTCCCATGGGAATAAAGACACCTGTTAGAGCACAGAACACCCCCCCATACCAAGCATGCATGTGTGTGATGGGGATGAAAAAAAGCTGGTGAGAAAACAAAGTCAACAGTCTAGCTACTGAGATGCAATTCTAAGCCTGGCTTGGCTGCTACTGCAGCTACTGTTGCTGCTCCTGCTACCGCAACTGCTCCTTCTGCTACTGCTGCTCCTATTGCTCCTGCTGCTACTGCTGCTACTGCTGCTACTGCTGCTGCTACTGCTGCTACTACTACTGCTGCTACTGCTGCTACTGCTACTGCTGCTACTGCTGCTACTGCTGCTGCTACTGCTGCTGCTGCTACTGCTACTGCTGCTACTTCAGTATAATCAGACAGTAGGGTTTTTCACTGAGAATGGGTTTATTTCTGTCTCTTTGGCTCTTCTTCTGACTGTCCTTTTTCGCTCTCTTTTTCTCTTCCGTCGTTCTTTTCCCTCGCTCCGTTATTCTTTCTCATTTCCTGAAGGTGAGCACGGGTCCCTGGCCATAATTGTCACTGGTATGATTGACAGCGCTACTCGCCGCCACGAGGGAGGGAGATTATGCAGCTGGCGTGTGTGTGTGTGTGTGTGTGTGTGTGTGTGTGTGTGCATGTCTGTGTGTCTGTGTTCTTTGCGTCTGTCTTTCTGTACAAAAGATCTCACGATTTGACCAATTTGACTTCAAATTACGACGTTTGACAATGTTTGTCCAATCGTCAAATTTCGAGGTTGCTTCAAATGTCAAATTTTGACGTGTTTTGGACAGTCTGAGTTGCTCCGCTGCTATCGGCAGGGCCTTGCGGCTGGTTAAGTTTAAGCATTAATTCCAAATGGTTAAGTTAAGAGTTTAATAATTCAGGTTTGGGAGAGGGTTAAAACAAAAACAACTCCATGGTTAAGTTTAGCACTTAAATCCAAATTGTTAAGGTTGGGATAGCCCATCAGCCACAACCACTGTTCACGACGCCCAAGCAGACTTGATGGTAATAGGGCTCACCGTTGCCCCTAGTGGCCAGTTTTGAAGGCATCTCCCGGCGTCCTGGGGACATGGACTGATGTCTGATTTCGAAGTGGATATTGAGTGACCTGGCTGTTCTATGTGTGTGTGTGTGTATGTGTGTGTGTGTGTGTGAGCTTGTGTGAGCTTGTGTGAGCTTGTGTCTGAGCGCATCCACTGTACTGCTAACCTACAGCCAATGATTGATCCGTTTAATGATGCTGATTCTGATGAAAGGAGAGACAGGACGTCATAGTGGTGCTGTTTGCAAGCTAAATGGGTACTCTGTGGCAATGTGTTCCCGTAAAGTGGAGGGAGAACATTGACTGTGTTGTCTTAGTGTTTGGCCCACAGAGTTGCGAGCACACACACACACACACACACACACACACACACACAGACTGCCCGTGGAGTGGCGCACACAAACACACACACACACGCCCTGCGGAGTGTCATTTTCTAATTGCACTGAACGAGGGATGAAAGAACACACACAGCCTAGGAAAGTTCCTTTAATCCCCAACAGAAAGAGAGACTGGGCAACAACGGGGGGCTCATCTACACTACCCTGTAAATTGAATGTGAGTCTGTTGCGGTGGTGGAGGCCTATCGGGGTATGGGTTGGAGGTTTTGGGATGTTCTTTGTGACGATTTTACCTCAAGTTTAAAACTCTCTCAAATTACAACTCTTTAGCTTTTGAAAGAGTTTAGAAATATCAGTGTTACTTTCTTCATCCCCGGGTTGATCTCGCAATGGTCAACTTTAGGAGGAAGTCATTTTATTTGGTCAACAGTTACGCCCTTGAGGATGTGGTGGTAATGTTGATGGTCAAGGCAGAATGGCCCACAGCTGAAAGTCTGTTCTGTACAGTGGAATACAAGGCTCCTACTGTAGTTCTCTGGAGACATAATGCCTTGTTATACCAGTCAGGTGGTGTTATGTTGTTGTCTGATAGGATGGCCCAGATTCTTGTTTCCTCATGTCTCCCTATGGAAATATACTCTTGGGCACGCATACTCTCATTTGCATCTCTCACACTCTCTCTCGGGTTCTCGCTCTCTCTCGCTCTCTCTCTCTTTATCCAATATGCTGTTTGGTTTGGTAGCTCATCCACTGAGGAGGGATTTTCAAAGGCAAAAGCAGCCATGAGTCTTTGTGATCCATCCTCTGTTGTTGGGTTCAAGCCAGTGATTCAGGTTTTCTCCAAGCCGCTCAATGACAACAGCGCTGGTTTCGACTATGAGAACAGAGAACAGCAGGCATATGTATTCTACAGCTTGTTAAGAGGAGTCTACAGTTTGATGTATGGAGGGTTATTGTCAGGCAGTAGCTCAGTCCACTAACTACCTTTCTCTACTGAGAGAAACTGGACAAATTTTCTTTCAGAAGACAGAACAGTTGTTCTCCCCTCAGAGCTGTTTGAAACCAGCTCGACATTGACGTAGTTCTCGTCTTAATAAGGTCTGGATTTACACGGGGTCCTTAAGCAAATATATATGTGAAATTGGTATTTGATGTTTGACCGGGGGAGTTTGTTTTTCCCTTCCACTTCTATGAAGTTCACCGCCTAAGGGACATGTTTTTATAGACAGGAGAAGTCTACGCTATTGAATTTGAACTTCAGGCTCTCAAATCCTAAGGCTTCTTATTTCACACTCATTACTTCGTCATTTCATCTCTCGCTCTCTACCTCTCAGTCTCTCTTTCTCTCTCTCTCAGCCTCAGCAAATGGAAGGTTTTTAATGTCAGGCTTGTTGGAATGTTTGTCACAAGTCGTTTGTTTGGCCCCCAGTCAGAACTGGGAGAGCATCCAGGTTGGATTTGGGTCACTTTTCTGGAGCTTTTTGACAGTGTCAGGTCCACTGACTGTGAAGGTCATTAACAGAGTGCCTTGTGAGGACCTGTCTCCTCCCTGTCTCCACAAACCACTGATGTGATGGCGAGAGCAACTCACAATACAGAGTGCACAAGCACAACAATGATTTAAAGGGATGAGCTGGATGACCTGTGGGTTTTGACCACGGTGAATACAGTGGGGACACTCTCTCACTTTGGATTTATCCCTTTAAAGGGATGGGTTGGTTGATTTAGTGTCCTGGCCAGGGCGAACACAGCAAAAACTCCTTAGTTCTAGACTGAATGGATTTGCTTTGTTCTTGCTGTGGTGAACATGAGAAAGCCATATACTTCTGTTTGACGAGACATGCAGTCTATAGCTTTGAGTGAAATGAAAACAACTTTCCATTCAAACGATCGAGTTCGACTCGACCAGGTTCTATAGAAGCCATATTTCACCCATTCTTTAAAAGCATAGCAGTGAATCGAAACCTTGATGAATTCTGTTTTCCTAAAGGAGTAGAAAGGAGTAGAGGGCTTGTAAAGAAAGTCAAACTGATTCGATGATTAACGGAGTCACATGATACCGTAAGTACTTGTGGACCAAATGGAGGTTGAAAGTCGTCACAAAATATATTCTGGTTGACATTCTCGTTTTTTGTGACGACTAACTTGAGCTCGGTGAGGTTTTTATTCGATT